>NC_045541.1:142162239-142239739 GCF_009769535.1 Thamnophis elegans | reverse complement strand
TGCTAGGTTGGCAGAAGCTGGGACAAGTAATGGGAGCTCACTCCATTACATGGCACTAGGGATTCCAAGTGAACTGCGGTCCTTTCTGATTGACAAGCTCAGCGTCTTAGCCACTGAGCTGCTGTGTCCCTTAACTAAACTGTATGGTGTTTCAAAACCCTAAGACAGGTTTCTGAGTCAATTAAACTTTGTTTTTAATTATATGTCAAAAATTGCAAAGAGAGAGAAGAAAAACCTCTCATAAAAGCTGACATTGTTTGTGTTCTAAACAAAACTAGGTGTACAGAAATATTCATGTCAGTTAAGTTTCTAGTATTTTAATCAGATTCCTCAAGGATAGAAAAAATGGGAAATGGTGGTTCAGTTATAGAAAAAAAAGCCTATGATCATTTATTTATTTAAATATTTATTTGTTTAAATTATTGTTATGGCTGCCAACTCAGCATGATCACTCTAGGAAGCTAACAGTACATAGCAATTCACCAACAACAATCGCACAAAAATAACTTAAATAGTGATACCCCCGATAATAAATACACACAAAGACTCCTAAAAACCACCTTTAAAAAACCCCTAACCAACCTTACCCATAGAGTTCAACCTGGCCAAACAATTGAGGAAATCATCAAGGTCCTATGGAAGCTAAGAGAGCCATAACCATCTGAATATTTGGGAACAGGGATTATTATAGAGAAGATTCATCTAATTAGGTCTGCTAGAGCTAGATGACACTATTTCATTGAATGAATTCAAGAAATACCTACCTTGCTGTATCTGGTGGGATGGGCAAAAATAATGAGAAAAGACAATAGAGCCAATGCACCTTGTGAAGCAATGGCTTTTTGTAGAGTGCTATAGTGAAGGGGTCTCCAACCTTGGCAACTTTAATTTTTGGACTTCAATTCCTGGGAGTTGAAGTCCACAAGTCTTAAAGTTGCCAAGGTTGGAGAGCCCTGCTATAGTGTACCCAAACATTGCACATACTGTTGCATTCTGAATCAATAGTAGCTTCCAATGGCTTTTCAAGGGCAGCCTTATCAACATTAGTGCATTGCAATAGTTCAGCCAGGAGATGAGTAAGGTGTTAGTGATTGTGAGTAGAGCTTCCTAACCCAGGAACATATGTAATTGACAGACATGATCGTACTTGCACAAACACCCTCCTAGCCATAGTTGTCATCAGTTCCTTGAGCAGGAGTTCTGAGCCCAAGAAGCCTCCCCACAAACTATGTATCAACTCTGGGAAGTGCTATCCCATCCAGAATCAATGATGGAAATCTCCAGTTCCAGAGCTCAAAGCCCACAAGCATTGAGTCTTATTAGGGTTTGACTGAAAGCTGTTCTTTCACATCCACTGGTAAAGAAATGTGATGGCATAATATGGGTGTCTGGATGCAGAGATGCAGAACTGATTATCATTCTCACATTAATTATACTTAAGTCACCCAGCAGTTTCATGTACCTATTAAATAGCAGTGAGAAGAGGGGTAGAGACCAAGGTACCCCATTTTGCAGGGGTTTAGAGCCAGACCTCTCCACCTAACAGTACTAACATCAACTGGAATTGGCATTGAAGAGAAACACCAAAAAAACCCACAACTACCAATCCCTGTAAACAGTACAGAAGGATACCATGATTGATAATATTAAAAACTGTTAAAAGCCAGGGCGAGTAAGATGGATTTAGGTCAATCCCTCTGGGATCCATGCAAACAGAAAGTACAGACTGGCATGATTTGATCTAAGCATTGTGGACCGCGAACGCCGCGAACGCCACCTAGCATCGCGGCTCGAGCGGCTTTGGCGAGGAGACCCCCATGGAGATTGGAAGAGATCGAAAACGCAGGGGGAAAGCCAGGGAGAGAACTAGCTCTTGGGACTGAGTCGGGGAGTTGGGGTGACAGGAACGCCCAGTGAGCTGGGAAACCTTGACCCCCCCCCCCCGAGCTCCCAGCCCCGAGGAGCTCTGAAAGAAGCCGGCATTGTGGGCTGTGGAGAGTGCTGCAAATACATCGCGGCTTGGGCGGCTTGAGGGGAAACAACTCGTGGAGGCTGGAAAGATTGAGGGGGAGCAAAAACACCCAGTGACTTGGCTTAGAGCTGGCAGCGGACTGAAGATATTTAAATTTCCGAGCTGCCAGCCTCGAAGGACGCTGGCATTGCTGGCTGTTAACATCGCCGACATTGCTGGCTACTGATACCATCTAAACATCATAGCCTGACCCCCTCCTTGTTTTTGCCGTCGCCCGCTGCCACTGGGCCGTTGCTCTTCTGAGACTTGCGGTTATACCATCAGGGGATTTTCGATCTCCCCCACCCTTTGCTTGCTGTGGCTCGTTGGACTCCTGGGTCGTTGGGGCCTTTTGGGATCGTTAGGTCCGACCAGTGAATGTAACGCCCCCCCCCCCTTTTTGTTCTTCCACCTGACCACGCATTAGTCCTTGCTTATCATGGCTAACCTCCCGGCCCCTGCTGTTGCAACGGACATTCGGAACTATTCTATTCCTTGGCCATCCCTTCCTTGGATTCTACTGAACTCTTTGCTCCATTTAACTCAGTTTTCCTCAAGGTGCGCCCCCCCCCCGGGGGGTGGGTGGAAGACACCCCCAGACATATATTTTCCATCTCGCAGTATACCGGACTCTCTGCTGGCTTTGGCAGTCAACATAAGCCAAGTACAGACTTTGTGTGCCCGCACAAATTTTTAATTGGTATGTTGAGTGTATGGGACTGTATGTGATAGTGTGAATGACCCACTTTTATTATTATTATTGTTGTATTTTTTGTGTTTTAACTAGAACGTGTGGATTGTTTGTGTGAGTGCCTGAGTATGTTTGATTCGGAGGACCTGCCGGGGAATGCGGGAGTCATCGGGGTGGTTGGGGGAACTACGGCTACGGGAGAGGGTCGGAGCATTGCGGTCATAACAGGGAGGGGCAGATACGGCGGGGGCTTTAGGGCTGGCCATTACCGGGGAAGGAGGGCTCGCTACATCACAGAGAGCCCTCCTTCTGGCCCTATGAGTCCCACTCCGAGGTCAGATGGTGCGAGGAATCAGGACCCTGGTCTCAGGCTGGTGTCGCTAAATGCCAGGTCTGTTGTTCACAAGGCTCCCCTCGTCCGGGACTTAATTTTAGACGAGAGGGCAGACCTGGCATGTATTACTGAGACATGGCTGGGCACGGAGGGAGGAGTCCCCCTCGTTGAGATGTGCCCAGACGGGTTTCAGGTGCTGCATCAGCCGAGAGCCCAGGGAAGGGGTGGCGATGTGGCTATTGTTATCCGGGAGTCTTTAGCACCTCGTAGGATCCCTGCTCCGGAGCTTGTTGGGTGTGAGTCCCTGCTGGTGAAGCTGGACCTCAAGGGTCAAGTGGGTCTGCTGCTAACGCACCTGCCTCCCAACAGCGTTGCAGCAGCCCTCCCCTCGCTCCTCGAGTCAGCCGAGCTGGCAATTGAGTTTCCCAGGCTCATGGTTCTGGGGGACTTCAATTTGCCATCGCTCGGGGAACACTCTGATGGAGCGCAGGAGTTCATGGCTTCCATGACAGCCATGGGCTTGACCCAGGTAATTCGGGGCCCAACCCACTCAGCGGGTCACACGCTCGACCTCGTATTCCTCTCGGAGCAGTGGACTTGTGATCTTGGTCTGAGGGGTAGTGAGATCATACCCCTGTCGTGGTCAGACCACTGCCTACTGAGGCTAGACTTCCGGAGGCCAAACCCCCACTGTAGGGAGGAGGAACCGACCAGGTGGTTCCGCCCCAGGCGTCTCATAGACCCCTTAAGGTTCCAGACAGAGCTTGGGGTTATTCCTGATACTCTCACCCACAGTTCGGCGGAGACTCTGGTTGCTGCCTGGCACTCGGCGGCATCGGAGTCCCTTGACCGAATTGCGCCACTACGGCCCCTCCGGGTCAGCGGATCCCGGAGACCTCCTTGGTTCACTGAGGAGCTCCGGGAGAAGAAGCGCCGGAGGAGACGCCTAGAGCACCTATGGAGGTCCGATAAGTCCGATTTGAACCGAGCACTCCTGACAACATGCACCAAGGAATATATCAGGGCATTAAGGACAGCTAAAAGATCACATATTGCCACCTTGGTTGCGTCCACCGAGTCACGCCCAGCCGCCCTGTTTAGGATAACCCGCTCCCTCCTAAATAGGAGGGACGCGGGCGAACCCCTACAGGGTAAGGCTGAAGAATATGTCCAATTCTTGGCGGACAAAATTGCTCGGTTTTGGTCAGACTTGGACTCCATCTCTGCAGATCCAGCCGAGACACAGGGGGAGAGCTTGGCAGACCATCTCTGGGTTGAGTTTCAGGACGTTGCCTCTGGGGATGTGGACAAGGCCATACGAGCTGTGAGTGCCTCCACCTGTATACTGGACCTCCTGGCTGGTTGCCAACAGCAGTGAGGTGACACGAGGCTGGATCCAGGCGGTTGTAACTGCCTCCCTTCAGGAGGGGCACTTCCCCGCCGCACTTAAAGCGGCGGTGGTGAGACCCCTCCTGAAGAAACCATCTTTGGATCCAGCCGTTCTTAACAACTACCGTCCAGTCTCCAACCTCCCCTTTCTTGGGAAGGTTGTTGAGAAGGTGGTGGCCTTCCAGCTCCAACGGACCTTGGAGGAAGCAAGTTATCTTGACCCCTTCCAGTCCGGCTTCAGACCTGGCTACAGCACAGAAACCGCTTTGGTCGCATTGACCGATGATCTCTGGAGAGCCAGGGATGGAGGCCATGCGTCCATCCTGGCTCTCCTTGACCTCTCGGCGGCTTTCGATACCATCGACCATGGTATCCTTCTGCGATGACTGCGGGAGGTGGGAGTGGGAGGCACTGTTCTCCGGTGGTTCTCCTCCTACCTCTCGGACAGGTCGCAGTCGGTGTTGGTTGGGGGGCAGAGATCGTCCCTGAGGCCCCTAACTTGTGGGGTGCCGCAGGGTTCGGTCTTATCCCCCCTACTATTTAACATATACATGAAACCGCTGGGTGAGATCATTCGGAGGCACGGGATAAAATACCATCAATACGCGGACGATACGCAGCTGTATCTGTCCGCCCCGTGCCAACTCAATGAAGCGGTGGACGTGATGAACCAGGGTCTTGAGGCCGTTAAGGACTGGATGAGAGCTAACAAACTGGTACTCAACCCAGACAAGACCGAATGGCTGTTGTGTTTCCATCCCAATAATTTGGCCAGTGTTCCATCGCTCAGGCTGGGGGGTCAAATTCTACACCCCTCAGATAGGGTTCGCAACTTGGGAGTCCTCCTGGACCCACAGCTGACTTTTGACCACCATCTGTCGACTGTGACCAGGGGGGCATTTGCCCAGGTTCGCCTGGTACGCCAGTTGCGACCCTACCTGAACCGGGAGGCTCTCACAACAGTCACTCGAGCCCTTGTGATCTCCAGGCTGGAATACTGCAATGTGCTCTACATGGGGCTGCCCTTGAAGAGCATCCGGCGACTTCAGCTAGTCCAGAATGCGGCCGCGCGAGTGATAGTGGGCGCACCGCGGTACGCCCACATAACACCCATCCTCCGCGAGCTGCGCTGGCTACCTGTTGATCTCCGGGTGCGCTTCAAGGTGCTACTTACCACCCATAAAGCCCTTCATGGTAGTGGATCTGAGTACTTGAGAGACTGCCTTCTGCCGATTACCTCCCTTCGTCCCATCAGATCGCACAGAGTGGGCCTCCTCCGAGTTCCATCCGCCAGTCAGTGCCGACTGGCGACTACGCGGAGGAGAGCCTTCTCAGTAGCAGCTCCGACCCTTTGGAACGATCTCCCCGTAGAGATTCGCACCCTCACCACAGTCCAGAGCTTCCGCACAGCCCTTAAGATCTGGCTATCCCGTCAGGCCTGGGGATAAGATCTTCATACACCCCACCCGAATGTTGAATGAATGTTGTGTTTTATTGCTATTATTATTTGTACTCACATATTACTTTACGTTTTGTCTTGCACTCCCTTCCCATGAGTTGTAAGCCGCCCTGAGTCCCCTCAGGGAAAAGGGCGGCCTATAAGTGACAATAAAATACTAAATACTAAATACTAAGACCACCATTACTCTTTCATTCCAACCAGCAACTAAGAATGATCAAATCAGTCCTTCACCTCTATTGCAGGGAGTGATGGAGTGGGAGTAGCCATAGAGAAATCCAAGACCAGCAGGAAATGATCTGGCATTACTAATGGTGATTCCGCCCCCCCTCAGGTCACATTGTCACTACAATGTCTCAATGTGGCATTGAGACAAAAACCAGATCTAGACTGTGACCTCTACCATGCATTGAACCATCAATTAACCTAAATCAGATTTTGGTAATGTGCTATTTTGCCATCTCACCAGTGGTGGGTTTCAAATTTTTTTAGAACCTCTTCTGTAGGTGTGGCCTGCTTTGTGGGAGTGGCTTGCCAGCCATGTGACTGGGTGGGTATGGCCAACTTGTAAAATGTGAAACTCACTTAACAACGCTCTTGCTTAGCAACCAAAATGTTGGCTCAGAAACTCTGGCATTTGAAGCACGCAAGTCTTAAAGCTGTCAAGTTACAAGACCCTTGCACCCCTGAAACCCCCAGGGATGTTCAAACTTGACAGCATTAAGACTTGTGGACTTCAACTCCCAGAATTCCTCCTCTTGCTCTTCATCTTGATGATGTGTGGATGGGCGGAGGGAGGGAGCTGCAACCGGTTCTAAACAGCATTGTAGATTTGTGGAACCTCTTCTATAGAAGAGGTTAGAACTGGCAGGAACCCACCCCTGCATCTCACCCACAATTAAACCATAAATGAAGAACTTATTACAGACCATCCTTGCAGTTCTCCTTGAGTTTTCCAGACTATTGTATAATTAAAAGAGAATGGGTAGTTGTTCCAAAGTGGCAGTATCATTTTTTTAAAATAATGAAACACACAATACCATTCCTATTCTCCTCTTTGTATTTATTTTTATTTATTAAATCTGTATACTGTCTGCCTCCCAACAATTCTTTATGTGTAATACCATTGACAAGTAGTATAATTCAAAAGAATATGATAAAAAAAAGCTAACGAATCTTCTAGAATAAAATTAACATGTGGAAATATTTGTATTGGTTTATAGAAGATCCATTATAGCAAAAGACCACATCATATATAAACAAAGCTGACTTTTGAGCACCACATGACAAGCATGATTATGCTCTTGAAAAATCATGCTAATGTGCCTATCAATTCCAGTAAGCAATCCCTGTAAACATATTTAAACTGAATATAATCCTTATTTGACAAATATTTAAAGTCACTTACAGCACATCCAGCTTCTTCCAAACTGTTGTGACATAAAGCAATTAATATCCCTGTATTTTATAACATCATCGATATTTATCCTAAACTGAATCAAATTGTATGGGGTTTGCTGGGAAACTCTTACACTTTACATTATGAATACATTATGAATAGAATTTCTTTTAGGACATAGATCTGTATTTTCAATATTCAGATGGAGAAAATGGAGAATTTAATATGAACACAAAATAGATGCACAAGATATGGAAAAGTATTCATCAGAAAAAGGAAAAAGGGAAGGAGGGGAGAGGAGAAGAAAGGAGGGGAGAGGGAAGAGAAGGGAAAGGAAGGGAAGGAAAATAATATATTATTTGGAACCAATCAGTAAAATGTCAATTCAGTCTTACTGCTTTAACCCATAGAAAATTATGATGCTTTTATGTGTTCAAAATGGAAGGCATAGGGACTAATACAATTATCTGTTTAGGAAATGAATGCACTATACCAAGCAGAAATAATTTAGGAAAAATTTCATTTTAGATTTTCAATAGCTTCCTTCCATTGACTCTCTGCAAGAGAAAAACTCTTTAAAAGTTATAAAAACCTTGGGGTAAAACAGAGCCAGAGAATCAGAGCAGCCAAGAAGAGAGATAAATAGGCAAATAGGAAATGATGCCTAAGACAACAATCTGACATTGTAACCCTAAAAAATCAGTATCATTTTATGTTTACAAGAAAGAATGTTATCTAAATATATTTTAACTTGAGCAAGGTAGAGTTCCTGTTTGTCTACTGCAGTACTTTGGTAGATCCAGTGGAGTGCCTTGAGAGAGTAACCCTACCACAGGAGAAGCAACCCATGACTTGGGAGTCCTCCTATTCTCACAGATATTACAAGAAAGGTGGACGGGGGCCATGACCAGAAATTTTTTGCTCTGATGTGGTTGGTGTGCCAGTTGTGGCCTTTCTTAGAGCAGAAGGACCTTGCTTTGGGGGAGTTATTATCTCACACCTATTTTCTTGGATTATAACAATTATAACCATATTTCTCTCTCTGCGCACATTGAGAATATATCTGCTGAATATAACTCTGCATTGGTGACAGGAAGGCATCCGGCCAGTAAATTCTCAGCTCCGTTCAGTTGCCCAGACTCCACCCTGCAAGGGATTATGGAGTCCTTAAAAGGAGATGATGATGATGATTCATGTAACATATTTACTCAATCACTGAATTAAACCATTTTCTGGATTTGTGCATTCTATTGAACCATAAGCTAATCAATTCACAAAACAAAAGGCAAAGATTAAAACTGATCAAGCATACATGTTTTCTATGTTGCGAAGTCATTACCTCATTCGGTTAAACTTGCTGTGTCATCAAATTCATGTAATCTTCATATCTGAATTTATCTGTAACCCATTCATATCTTTAAATGTACTCCATATAGAATCAGAGTTGGAAGGTAGCTTGGTGGTTTCCTGAGTTGCTGGTGATCTTTTCCTTTGTGCAGAATGCTGCAACTTCACTGAAAGATTTTAATGCACTACAACATAAGTCAGAAATCAACAACCAAATGAAAAGGATGCTAATGCTTTATGTTACACAGCAGCAGAACTAATACATTTAAAAGCACTTGGGCCATTGCAAAAATTAGGGCAAGATTGTACCATCATTTTTCAGATTTCAAGCAATTCTGTATCTAGGATATGCTTTTGGTAATCAGTAGAGAATGAGATGCAATAAAAACAGCCCTCTAGTCAAAGAGGTGACTTCATGAGCCCATCTATGCAACAGTTTGCCAACAGTTCAGAATTACAGTTGACCTCTGGGCTGCTTTTGGTTTCCCAGTGTAATCTATAACCCTGATATTTCCTGGTAGTCTCCCATCCAAGCACGGACTGGCCCACTCTTGCTTAGCTTTCAAATCCAGGCAAGTTTCCTCTCAGAAAAAAAAGTCTACTTCTCTTACTTTAAGCCTTCATTTGAACAGGTTAATTGACATGTGTAGAAGTAATGGGAAATAAGACATTGGTCCAGATCGGCTGCAAGCCACACAAATATTTATCTTCTGATCTAAAATGTCAGTAAGCATTTACTGTAGATGGCGCTATAAACACTCCATTCTTATGAGAAAATCCTATAATGATAGATCTCCATAAAAAAAGTTTAAAGTGCTGGAATATAGGCTTAAGTGCTTAACTAAAAGTCTTCATGATTCTGAAAAGTTTACAAACGTATTCATTTCCAAATCCACATCTTTCAAACTTATCTTAGTTGAGCCACGGAAAATAGAGGGGAAAGGAGAATGGGGGTAGAGGTGGGGTTTAATTTGGCCAAGAAGTGTACATTTGGTACGGTGCCTGGATCGCTTAATTTCTTCTCTCCAAACACCACTTCAATGAGGTTCATTTTACCCCCAAAAGTTATTCAATCCCTGCGGTGGAGAAAGTCAACCTTCTCTGATGTGGAATGGATAGGAAGCCAGCTGCCAACATGGGTTTGCTTAAATAGAATATACATTAGAGCAGGGATCCCTTTGTAAACATCTGGACCCTGCAGATTTGGGGTAATCCCAAAATGAGTCCAAACTCATAAAAGTAAGAAAATCCAAACCTCTGTGACAAATAGAGATTCAGTCCCTTATGCTTCTTTTAAAACGAGGGGAGGAAGGAGTTACGTTGCCTCTTACTGGCAATGTGGCAGAACGTGGAGATACATGAATAATATCACAATCAAAGCATAAATAAGAACAATAAAAATGAGATCGACATTATATTGCAAATTACATACTTCTCTCTCTCTCTCCCCGCCTTTCTGTTCAATCATGTCCGATGTGGAAATTCCGTGGACAAGTCCCTGCAGTTTTCTTGGCAAAGTGTTTCAGAAGTGGTTTGCCATGGCCTCCTTCCTAGGCTGAGACCAAATGACTAAGCCAAGGTCATCATGTCCAAGGCAGGATTAGAATTCATGGTCTTCTTGTTTCTAGCCTCATGCCTTAAGCACTACACCAAACTGGCTCTTATTGAGCACTATGTAATAGTATATACAGTATTTTGTCCACAGTTGGGCTTTTTCTAAGTAGAAATAGATTGCTCCTGGTCTCCACCCAAAAAGCTCAGAATAGCCTACAGGTTTTCCTAATTCTCTATTTACTCTTATAATAACTCTGAGAGCAATCGTACCTTCAAAATGACCTGAAGTCATCCAGCAGATTCCATTGTTGGAAAACAAAAGCAACTGAAGTTCTCTCCCTTTCGTGGTAGTTCTCGGTGAGAATACTTGGCTTGACTGATCAGATGGTTACCTGGGGCAGCAGATTTTATAAAGCGTAAGTCACGTAAAAAATGCTGTTACATGCATACATGCAGAAATACATACATGCACGTGATAATACATAAAGGATGGGAGATGACTGTGTGTTTTGTGGGGTTTCTAACATTCTTAAAATAATCTGGTTCTTAAGTCATACTGGAATATGTTGTCTTCCATAAGGCCCATGATAATCATAAGATTTAATCAACAATCTATTTGGTATTCACATATAAAGGATCACTATCTAAAGTCATTTTTTGAGTCAGATGTAACTCCTGATATGAGTACATTTATAGAGTTTTCTTGGCAACCAAATAGAAGTCGGCTGTTGGCTTTTCTTTTGAGATGTGGTTTAGTCGGAAGCTTTTCTGTTTAATTTACAGCACTAGCTTTTCCCAATCTAGGATATCCAAGTCTAAGTATACTTAATCTTTTGAGATCAATCGAGGTTGGCTAGATGCTGACTCAGAATAACATAAACACTTGTTTTTTAAGCATATGTCAATCCAGAAAATTATTTTTCCATGTCAAAAGAGGAATTTGTGTTCAAATTGTTTTACACAGAAATTCAATCCTTGTATACATTTATTTATCCATTTATTTATTATGGTATCTGGAGTTGACATTGAACAGTGGTTTGGATACAAATATTTTTGAATTGGCAGCAGAGGTGGGTTGCTCCCGGTTCAGCTGAACTGGTAGTGGAATTCAGGCCTGGGTCGCAGAACCGGCAGCGACCCAGGCCTGCCATGCCCCTGAACCAGTTCCTTCGCTGCCACTGGGCCACCACCATTTTGGATTTTAGAGACTGCGCATGCACAGTTCACTGTAAATTTTTCTGTGCATGCAAAAAGAACAATTTATATTGAACAGCGCACACAGTGTGTGTCTGGTGCACGCACAGGTTTTGCTTCATTTTGTGACATTCCTTGCCACAGTTGTTAAATGAATCACAGAAGTTGTTAAATTAGTAACCCAGTTGTTAAGTAAATCAGGCTTCTCCGTTGCTTCTCAGAAGGTCGCAGAAGGTGATCACCTGAGCCCAGGACACAACAACCATCACAAATATGAACCAGTTGTCAAGCATCTGAATTTTGATCAAATGACCGTGGTAATGCTACAAAGGTTGTAACTGTGAAAAATGGTCATAAGTCACTATTTTCAGTGCCGTTGTAACTTTGAATGGTCACTAAATGAACTTTTGTAAGATGAGGAGTACCTGCAGTTCAGATTCTTGTAGAGAGTTTAAGTTTGCAATAAACCTTTTCACCTATTTGAACTGCTTGGATTTCCTGATTTCTCTGGCATTTGATACCATCTCTTATCAGATCTACTTATCATGGACCTTTGGAAATGATGCTGGGAACTGGAACTAACACCTTTCTGAGGACTAGTAGTGCATATGCTACTTTGGCAATAAAAGAAAAGACAAAGCCACGTAAAGAAAATCCTGGTGAGCTTATTAGCTTTACATCAGTTTTCCTGGAGATAAATCAGAAAATTATTCCCATCAGTACTGAAGTATGAGTCAGTTGAATTGTTGACTACCCTGATAGGAGGAGAGGGACCAAAATAAGTGATAAAGTAAAGGAATAATACTTATTCTCTCTTTCAGTCCTTGACTAAATAAAATATCTCTGTATTACTGCAAAGAACAAAACAGAATTCTTGCAAAACACTGCATGATATTTTAAATGCATTTAGTTTGATGAAAAATTGCCAAGATTCCATTGTAATTTATTAAAGAAAACCTTGGTAAATGTTTTCCCATCCACTGTCAGGGAAAAAAAAATGATTTACAAAGTGTTTGTAAACCCAAGAATTTTCAGACACCATTTGGATGCCAAAGCAGAGCTATTAATCTTGTGATTAGCGTCCTGAAAAAGAGTATTTATGGTCTGATTAACAAATATTTTACCATTCTTTTTTTCTACAAGGACGGTCATAGTAACACCCTATCTCTCCCTATTAAAAAACATATCAGAATTATGCTTCTTTTACACATACTATCAAAAGGGGGCAGTTGGCTTTTTCAGAAATAAAATTAATCTGGATTCTCTCTAATTAAATCAAGGAGGGTTATATGAATATATACAAAGATTTATGTTTTAGAAATATAGCTTCACTTCCTTGAATGAGAATTACATTTTTGGAGAATAAGGTTGTGTGGATTTAATTGAGCATTAAGGAACTCTCATAATAAAGTGGATGTGCATCTCTAGCAAAACTGCACAACCTTTTCAGATGACACATGATGGACCGGAGGGGAGGGGGAGCTCACTCCAAAAAGGGAAGGAGAAGGGCTAAATCTCAATTTAGTTATTGTGATTATTCCCCAGGCACATGTTTTACAATTTCACCGTTCTATGACGTACATAATAACTATTTAGAAACACCTGGAAGGAGAAAGGAGTCTTAAAATGTACATTTCTGCTCTAATCTGTAGCCATTTAGCTGAATTCCCACAAACATATTTCCATGCAATTTATAAGCCAAAAGACAATAGGTCACATTGTCTTTGCCATCAACTGTACTAGAATAGAGTGAAAATAAGCTATTATCAATAAGGCTCCTCATCCAGGTTCTGCTGTATGGATATAATAATCCAGCTTTTCCATTTGGGACTGTTTATCAGGCATGCTTTTACATGAATGAAACATTAGTTACAGACTGAACTTCCAATATCATCAAGAATGCGTGGACTGCAAAGCTGCAATTCTGATATAATTTCTGCACAGGGCAATCCTCATGTGCTGAAATTGTAATTTTTTTTGTTAAGAGAAAGGAAGGAAATTCCTAAGGAAGAAGTTGACACTGAAAAGTTTAAACCTACATGTTAAATAAACCTATGTTGACATTTTCATCTTAGGTTTGCTCTGGGGAATAGCTTGCTTGGATTTCTTGCTTAGGTATCTTGGAGCTATAGTATATTCTCAGTGGGTGTATGGTACTTTGCGTTTATATTCTATAAAGAAGGAATTGCATGTGCCCCTCTATGGGAGCTGTTGAAGGAATCACATCAATGTCTTTGGCAGCACGTTTGATCCTCTATAATTGAGCTGTAATTTGAAATGCACATTATTACCTTTATAATCTGTTAACAAAGAACTTTGATACTAATTATATTCAAAGAAATGAAGATTTATTGGGAATTGTGGTATTCATTTCCCAACTGAAATCGTTCTGGATTTCAACCCTGAATTTCAGATGTCTTGTGTCCATTTAGACATGCAAAAAAAGGAACACATTTCTCTTAGATTGAGGCAAAGTTCAAGGCTGAAGAAAAGATTATTCAAGCATTGATTATTAGTCATGATGGTGTTACATTCAACCTCTAAGTTCAGAGGAACAATTCTTGGAGTACAATTTAAGTTCAAGTTGTTAAACGATAATTATGTTCAACATATCCATCTGAGATCCATGAATGGCCACTATGGAGAAGAATGCTGATTAGCTATCCCTTTTTCTTATTTAACTTCTTTCATATTTCATTTTAAAGTATCAAATGAGGCATATGTCCATTTAGCGTGGGCCACCTAACTGTGTATGGCATACCTCTGACAGACCTGGGCAAGAACAAGGTGACCCACATGTTTAGCTGTGAAGTTTAATGAGGAATACAGTTGTGGATCACTAAATATACTTTTTTCAATGTAATCGTGATGTTTTCCACAACTGCACTTTATGGTCAATCCTAACCAGCATGGTTAATAGTCATATTAGTTATTATAGCATCTATTCATTTGGAATTGCAGAACAATGTTAGGAAAATGTTCCCTCTGTTTGAGATTATTTGACTCCAATTCTTAGTTTCTAAGTGATTTTAAAAAGCAGCTCAGTATGCTTGTTAATATAATAATATAAGAAGAAGAAATAGAAAGAAGAAGGAGAAGGATGGACTCACAGTGGTAAGGAGGTACTATTGAAAGAGTTGAAGGCCAGTTAGAATAGCTCATCAGGGAGAAAATCTATCCATGTGGGCTTGAAGCCAGAAGTGGGCTTAAATTGTTTTGCAAGGGGTTCTTTGCCCGTTTGCTGGCTGGGCATGGCCATGGTGGGTGTGGCCTAGTCAGCCTCCTGCACCATGGTGAGGTGGCATTTTTGCCCTCCCAGGGCTCTGGAGCCTTTCCTCAAGCGTCTGGGAGGGTGAAAATGGCCTTCACAGACTCCGGAGGCCCTCTGGAGGCTGGAAACAGGCATGTTTCTGGCCTTCCTGAACTTCTGGCAGGCCCATTTTTTGCCCTCCACGAACCTCCATGCGTGCCCTGCACTTACCTGCATCCAAAATGGGCTGTGTGGAGACTCCTGGGAGGGGAGGGGAGGGGGGGGGTGAGGCCAGCCAGGAGTGGGATTTGGGGGGTTCTCTGAACTGCACAGAATCTTAACTAGAGGTTGTCCTGAACCCCTGTAAACCCCCAGCAGCCCACACCTGGCACTAGTTGCTAAGAGTCAACAATGGCTTGATGGCACATTATCAATCCCTTTGAACCCCAATAATCAGCAATGATATGCAACCTTAGAATTCTTTGAGCTGAAACTTTCCGTATAACTTAATCCAGAATTGTAAAACACATGAAGTAGTCCATGTGACCAAATAGTCCATGACACCAGAAACTTTTTCCTGTTTCTTTTTCATCCCAGATTTTGTTGTTTCATGCCAGTCTTCTCTTCCTCAGTAAAAGGTTCATGGACAAGTCTGATTTCTATTTGCATACAGCCAGTTCTCTAAGATATCAATGTACACGTTTTTCTTATGTAGATCCCCTGCTTCATTCTTTCAAAATAGAATAGAATAGAATTCTTTATTGGCCAAGTGTGATTGGATACACAAGGAATTTGTCTCTGGTGCATAAGCTCTCAGTGTACATAAAGAAAAATAAAACAGAATACATTCATCAAGAATCATAAGATACACTTAGTGATACCCATAGGTTACTAATAAGCAATCAAAGTATGCTAGGAAACAAATAAAACAATATAAATTACAAAGATACAAGCAACATGGCTATAGTTCATAAGTGGGAAGAGATAAGTACTAAGAAGAAGGCGAAGAATAATAGTAATAATACAGTCTTAGTAGATAATTTGACAGTGTTGTGGGAATTAGATGTTTAGCAGAGTTTGGGGAAAAACTGTCCTTGTGTCTAGTTGTTCTGGTGTGCAGGACTATACAGCCTCATTTTGAGGATAGAAATTGAAACAATTTATGTCCAGGATGTGAGACGTCTGTAGTTTTTTTTTTCATGTTTCCTTCATGTATATTTCCTCTTATGGCAAATTCAAGCAAGATTGAGAGATAAACAGTGAAACAGGGTAGGCAAGCTGAAGTATTCTGCTGCGCCAAGGAATTTCCTGCCCATAAGTTTTAAGTAGCTGTAGTCCAGTGAAATAGATTCATTTCATTTCTTCCCATTGAAGTTATAGGCAAAGTAACCAGTTATGGCATTTGGGAGCTATCATTTAAAGGATAAATCAGCATCATCTGCATCAGTGGTGGGATATGACCGGTATGCCCCGGTACGGGCATAGTGGTGCCTGCTGAGAGCACTAAATACTGTTCTGGTATGGGCGCCTGCCCTCCTTACCTGTATTTGAGCTGATCGGGGCTTAAGCGCACAGAGCATACAGCGCCTGTGCGATGCTCTGCCAAGCAGCTTGAGCATCATGGAGCATCACGGGCTGTAATTATGTATGCATGCACTGCGCACGTGCTATGCACATGCATGTGGCGTATGCCCGGCCCCATTGTACCGTACCGGTTACAACAGGATCCAGAACCCACCACTGATCTGCATGTTGAAAGTGGCCATTCAGGCCATAAATTATGCCCTGGGTACTAAAATAATCATGCTTTTGAATAGAAGAAACTCTGAATCGGTGTTTCTTAAATTGGTAACTTTAAAATGTGTGGACTTCCAATTTGTCAGGACTTCAAGTGCTCTAAATGCTGAATAAATAATTCTGCCGATTTAAGTAACTTTTGTTCAAAGCAGACTAATAATAAGGAAAACATTTCCAGTCTGGTTCTTCCTGTCTTTAACATGCAGGAACCATCACCTTAAGTCCTGCCTCCTGATCTGGAAAGAAATGTTTGCTGATTTTCTAAATTAGGATTCTGAGTCCTGGCTGCCACAACCACACGTTTCTTCCTCTGAGTAAGGTTTCTCAGAAATCTTTGGTCAGTTCTTCTGAGTTTGGGTTGTGGGGTACTTTCTGAGAATCATTCCCAAATGATAACATTTTAAGTGTTATTGGCTCTGTTCCAAATATCTGTTTTTAATTCAATTCACTTGGATTGTCTGAGGGAGCAGAATAAAATTGTGTAGCACTGCATGCTAATCTGATAAAAGGGAATATATGTTCTTGATGCTCTCTGAGCTTGGTTGTTTGCTTGCAAACATTTCATTACCCAACTAGATAACATCATCAGTGAGAGAGAGAGAGTGGAGTTTGCTCCCTGTTTACATATAGTAGCTTGGCTTGACAGGGTTGGTTGCAATATGGTTGTTTCCAAAGGAGGATTTAAGTCCTTTAGCCCATTTCAAGCTGCTGATGGTTTTATTGAGCTCAACAATTATTTTGCTTTATGTTCTAAAGCCAAAATAAATGGAGTGAAATGAACAATCTTCTTAAATAAAAGAAATAGGGATTTATTTCACATATGAGACAAGTTGTTCGTATATTTATATTCTCTCTCTCTCTCTCCCCCTCCCTCCCTCCAATGAACAAAAATCAATAAGCTCAACATATAAAAACAAAAAAATATACAATCCTTAAAATTTGTATTGTAAAAGTTCTTATTTATTAAGCCTCCTTATTTATTAAGGCTCCTTTTTCCACTGCATGTATAGTCCTTGACTTAGAACAGTTCATTCAGTGACAGTTACAACAGCACTGGAAAAAGAGACTTATGACCGATTTTCACACTTATGACCATTGCAGCATCCCCATGGTCATGTAATCCAAATTCAGACATTTGGCAACTGACTCATAGTTATGACGGTTGCAGTGTCTCAGGTTCATGTGATTCCCCTTTTGCGACCTTCTGACAAGCAAAGTCAATGGGAAGCTGGATTCATTTAATAACTGTGTGACTAAATTGACATCTGCAATATTTCATCTAACTGTGGCAAGAAAAGTCATAAAATGGGGCAAAACTCATTTAACAAATGTCTCACTTAGCAACAGAAAACTTTGGTCTCAGACGTGGTTGTAAGTTGAGGACTATCTCTACCAGGGGTGGGTTTCTCGCCCCGTTCCAACCGGTTCGGTTGGAACGGGGCCAGCGGTGTCCTCGTGCACGCCCGCAGTGCACGCATGTGTACTAGCGTCTGTGCGATGCTCCAGCTGCTCCTGGAGGATTGCGCAGGCGCTGTATGCGTCCTGCGCATGCGTGGAAGCACAGAACTCGTCAAAACTGGGTAAGAAACGTGGGCGGACGGGTGGACTCTTCGGCGTTCCCGGAAGTTACTTACTTCCGGGTTCGCCGACCAACCGGTTCGCGGGGACTGCCGCGAACCGCCTGAAGCCCACCCCTGATCTCTACTCTCTCACAAATGTAGAATTCCATAACTAATATTGCTTCTTTTTCCAAACCGGGAGATAATTCCAGGCATTTGACCAACAGACTTGTTCTTTCTCCCCCTCATTTGAAATTCCAGTATAAAATCCCACAGACTGAATTTTATGTGGACTTTTATTTTACATATGAAACAATCAGTGATTGATTGTCCTTTTACTGGTGTTTGAAATCATAGGTTTCATTTGAAAATTCATTTGTATGTCACTTTGCAGTATTAGAAAACCGATTTCTAACAACCCTCCCAATGCCAAACAGATGGCAACACATTGTTATATGGGACTGAAGTTACACTCATATGAAAAAAGTAAAAGGTATTTTTAAATATTTTCCACTTCACTTGGTTAAAGCTTTTTAAAAGACTACATTTTTTATAAGCGAACTGTGGATTTTGTTTCTCCATGTCACAAGTGCGTTGGAAACTATGCTGAATGCTTTTTAAAATATCAAAATGGGCAATAAAAAGTTGGGGGGAAAAGAATCCTTACTATATATGGTTTTGCACAATAAAAGGTTCCAGTAAGCAAAGCTTAATGTTGTTAGTATGTTGTGGTTTTTATGCAATTTGTAATCCAAATAACTTTGCTGTTATAGAACAAGAGGAAGATGCTAAACAGTAAAAACAATGGGAAAACAGAGCCAGCAGTCCAATTGTCTGGAACGGAAAATGATTTGTGTAGGGACGGCTTCTCATATAAAGATGTAGGCTTAAGCATTCATTGGACAAACAACAGTGATGGGTGATATGTCAAAGAAACCATCAGCTGAGCCACTGTTACATTCCAAAGGAGGCTTATTTGTGAATAAGTCTCTTAAATGGGCTGTAGGTTTGATTCCTGCATGGAGAAAAGACAACAGGACCACAGAACAATGGATGGAAACTAATCAGGGAGGGAAGCAACCTAGAATGATGGAGAAATTTCCTAACAGTGAGAACAATCAACCAGTGGAACAGCTGGACTTCAGAAGTTGTGGGTGCTCCATCACTGGAAGCTTTCAAGAAGAGACTGGATAGTCACTTGTCTGAAATGGTATAGGGTCTCCTGCTCCACAGTATAAATGGTAAAGGGTCTCTCCTTCTTGAGAAGGGGGTTGGACTAGATCACCTTCCAAAGTCTCTCCCAACTCTATTCTATGAATTATGAACAGCTTTATTTTTTTTCCAGTCTCCAGCTCCCTCCATTCAATAGCTACACATTCTGTGCAGGCACAGCCTATAAATTGCTTATACAGTATTACTTTGAACAAGTCTCAGTTCAGGTCTCTGATAATGGTTTTCCAATATTTATTCCGTACTGATGTCTTCATTAGGGGGGTCATAGAACTGTTATTATAAAAGGTTACAGCCACTTAATCTTTATTTAGTGTCAGGTACTTTACATGTTTGCAGATTTTGGTTATGTTTTTGAGTTTATTTTATTCCTACAAGGTGACGTTAACATTGGTTTGGTTTTCGGTTATGCATTTCTATATTGCTCTGCTGTCTTTTGCCTTTCAGAGGTTAAAAAGAAAGCTCCATGAGGGAAGTTCTCACATAACATTGTTCCTTCTAAGTTTTCAGTGTAAACATGGGAAATCCTGGGAGATGATTGATGTATATGAGGTATAATGAAAGAAAGGACATTCATCCATTGACTATATCACAAGTTATGGATGCATATAATCCCTTCATATTTTACCCTCATGAATTTCATCTGATTCTGTCCTGGGTGGGTTTGGGGGAATCGAAAGCAACTTATCCTCATTAAATTGTCAAAGAAATCAGAATAAAATTTCAACCCAGTATTTATAAGAACAAATAAAATATGTCTGAGTATTGGGAAATGAGCTTTGCTAAAAAAAACGACCTCATTTTAGTAAGAGTTAACTTTAATATTTAATCATTCTGTCTTTTATTCTACTGATGTGCAGAATAATGTGTTTATCTATTCTTCCCTGGATAAGCATCTGGGAATAGCCAAAAAATGCCCATTCTTGGGGGGGAGAGGAAGAAAAAAGGAAAAAGTAAAGAAAAAAAGAATTGTTTCTGTGAAAAATTAAATACTGGACCACTTTGTTTTGCTAAAAACTAGGATTAACCTTTTGTTTACTACAAAGAATTGGCAACGCATGTAATGTTTTAGTTTCTTAGTATATTTGCTAAGCTATCACATGATGAAGCATAAGCAAAATGACAACCAGATTGACAACAGGTTTCTAATCCACAGCAGTTACAAGGTAATAGCAATAGCAGTTAGACATATATACTGCTTCATAGGGCTTTCAGCCCTCTTTAAGCGGTTTACAGAGTAAGCATATTGCCCCCACAGTCTGGGTCCTCATTTTACCCACCTCGGAAGGATGGAAGGCTGAGTCAACCCTGAGCCGGTGAGATTTGAACTGCAGATAACAGTCAGCTGAAGTGGCTGCAGTACAGCACTCTAACCACTGCGCCACCTCAGCTCTTCCGAGGTGTAGTAGTAGGAACAGAGGTGGTATTCTGTCGGTTCACATCGATTCAGGTGAACTGGTAGTGGCAGCAGCGCAAGATTCCTCCCACCCACCCAGATATCATCAAGAGCTTTCTGGGCATGGCCAGATGTGCTACGTGCTCCCGCTACCGAACTGGTAGTGAAGATAATAGGATACCATTACTGAGTGGGAAGTATAGAAAAAGAAAAGAATGGAAAGGAAGGCAGAGACAAAAATAACTGAGAAAAAGGAGAGATACAAGCACAGTAACAATGGGTGGATGTGAATAAGAATGAAATTCTACGACCTTTTGAAGTCAATAAAAAATCACAGATTGTATCCTCTGGGAGTTGAAGGAAACCACTGCAAATCTCTTCATTGGATAGGATGGCTGTTTGGTTTGCAGAATCTCGCTGATAAAAAGTTTTTTAAAAAGGTACTCAGAAGTGTGCTAAAGGTGAACCAAAGCAAATGTTGGAACAGCAAAGAAAACTGTTCTTGTCCTCTAGGTATTTTCTCAATGAAGAAACTGTTTAATAACAACACATTTAAATAAGGCCAAAAGACCAGACTAACAATGCATGCATATAATTTAAGAATTTGACATTAGACAAAAAGTTTAACAAATAAATCAATTACATACAAAGTTCAAAGTATAAAATGTATTAATTAGTAAAGATTTTACATCTATGGTTTAAAATGTGACTGTTGCCAGTGTTACACTTCAAAAAATTTCCATCTCTCGAAAATGTTGTCCCT
This sequence comes from Thamnophis elegans, assembly GCF_009769535.1. Lineage (NCBI taxonomy): Eukaryota > Metazoa > Chordata > Lepidosauria > Squamata > Natricidae > Thamnophis > Thamnophis elegans. Next base: position 142,218,366 of record NC_045541.1, on the reverse strand, counting down.
TTAATGATATTTTCCCTAAACTGTAGATTATATTTTATTATAATTTTTACATTTGGAATTATACAAGAGTATTTTGCAGAATATTATCCATCCTATTTTAAAACCAAGAGGAGGAAGAGATGATGCCATTGCTATTTTTCTTACAATTCTTATAAACTAATCATGGAATTTCTTCTTTTATGGATTCTTCTCCTTTTGCCAGCCATTGAAATATTGCCCTTAAAAGCTTTTGAGCATCTAATTTCCTTTGAGGGGGGATTCGAAGAAGACAGAGAAGTGGAAGGAAGGATAAAAATTTCAAAAGACTATTCTGGATTTCAAAAGATTTAAACTTTACAAAAGAGGCATACTTGAACCTGTGGATCTTAATAGCCTTAAATTTGCTATAGGTTAATGTCATGTGTGCTTTCAATCTAATCAAAATGCAATGGAATCCTATAGAACCTTTTATTATAGAAAATAATAAAAAAGAAAAAAGAGAGAGGGGGAAGGAGGGATGAAGGAAAAGAAAGAGAAAGAAAGAAAGAGTTCATATTTGGAACTGTATTTGCAGTGTCATAGCCACATTTTTTTTCCTTCAAATGTTGTTTCAGTTGCTGAGTTCAGGTTACTAATTTTCCAATTCTTTTTAACAGTTTAGTCTAAGAACCATTTCAGTTTTATAAGTTAATAAAAAAGAACTCCAGCTCCTTTAATAAGAGAGCAAGTGAAACCATAAAATGTTGGGGTATCATATCAGGAAAATTAACAGCCTGAGTGTTTAGGATTGCCAAATCCAATGAAGAAAGTAAAATCTGAAACACCAAGTCCCGGCACCTCAGTGGTCCCAGAGCAAGAATTATTCAAATTCAATTTGGTGCCTTCTGCTTTCAATACCATGCTACCAGGAGCAGTTTTAAATAACAGGCTTGAAGTAGGCATTCAAACCAGACAGAGATGTAATACACACACACACACACACATCAAAACAAAGAAGAAAGATCAGTTACCACAGAGGAGTGAGGAAAAAAGAGTGAAATGTATTTTGTGCAGAATGTTCAGATGCTAAGATTGAAAAGAAATATAGGAATTGAGTTTTGCATTTCCACACACAAAAAAGTTTCTGATCTGATGTGAATGAGATTGGACGTATACGCTTACAAAATTAATCATTAGTTGTTAGCATTTCACAATTGAATGCTTTGAACTCCTTTGCTCCACTAGTTAAACTTTTTAATGTAAGGATGACCTTTACAATATCCATGAGATCCATGTGCTAGGCACACCTTCATTTTTTATTTAAAGTGACCTTCCCCCAGTGAATTATCTACTGGTAGGTATTTTGGAACAAACATTTCCAGAGTTGTTTATGATGAAGGATACTAAGTTGTGGAAGACTGACTGAACTAGATGAATTTTTTTTGGTCTGATTCAGTTCTCTGAAGAACTGAAGGAGCTTCTTGGATGAGAAACAAACAGTTTTCAAACGGGGGGAAAAACCCCAAGAAAGTCCAATTGCTTTTTGGGGAAAAAAAGCACATCTGGGACATTTGTATTGTAACGTTTCATTTTCTTTACCTCAATTACAAATAAAGTAAAATGTTGTAAACCATTCTGTAAAATCTTGAAATATTTTGTGGGGTGTCACAAAAATAGACATTAGCAAATGTGTATAACATATGAATGTTTCAAATTTCACATAAGAAAAGCAATAGCTGTAGAATCTCAAGGGCTGCTCTTTTTGCTGAATACTATCCTACAAAAATTTCTTGTTTCTTTTCTATCAAAAATTAAGCAAAACATCAGAGGATTATAAATAAACTCTCTGGATTATAAACAATCAATTAAGGCAACATTAATTGTACCATTAGCTGCTTATATATCCTTAAAAGAGATTTATAGAGAGTTACAAAACATTTGCAGAAGCTATAGAGCAATTTTAATGCACTATAAATTAAATATCCATCATATTGGAGAAGACTATTAAATCTATCATATCTATATCTATCTATATCTATGTCTATCTCTATCTCTCTATCTAACTATCCACCTATCTCATTTTTACTCTATGTTGGTACTTCTAAAAGTCTACTTTAAGAGATATAATGTCTTTTCATGGAAACACCCATATGGAAAAGTGCATATATACAAAAGCAATGAAATAAAACTTAGTATGTTGAATTGCCTAGAATGCTCATTCTCAAATAAAGATTTTCTCAGAAAAGTGAAATTAGGCAAGGGAATATTATCTTGCATTGAATGTAACACTTTACATTGTTTAAAAAAGGGGTTGTGTTTTGCAAAACACTGTACCAAAGAAAAGTAATTTTAAAATCACTGTTCCTACCCTGTGCAAAATATTTATGACTTCAATTTATGATGCAAGGCCTGAGAACTCTTGTTGTTTGTTATTTTATATATGTCAAAACTGTGAGAATAATCTGCAAAATAAAGATAGACATGACAGGATGGCAGCATGATTTCACATACAATTATATGTTACCTAATGTCAAAAATAAATGAAAATACATGTTCTGAAAGCTTGATGGCAGAAGAAATATTTAACATATATGTCATGTTTTCCTAACCTTTTACCTTCCAGAAGGGCTAGATTACAACTTCAGACCATAGAGGGAACAGGACTGGAGATTGCTAGAATGCTAACACATGCTATTGCAAATACTTTGAGTCAAAGAGCAGCAAAGCTTTATAGCTAAGAGGAGTAAAACAACGTAAACACTAATTCTTATTGTAAACATAATCAACCCCTTTAACCTAAAGATTGGAGCTGAGAATTTTTTTTTCTATCGCACCCTTCAACTTAGATTCCCATGGAGCAGTCACCGTAACATTATTATAACAGATCCAAAAAGCCAATTGTAGTCAACTGTATACATTTTTAATTTTAATTTCTAGAGTTGTTAAGACTGCCCAACTCAACAAAGACTCTGGGCATCTCAAGTATGCAATTAAAGCATTCTTAAAGCATAATAAAACAAATATTTTGACCAGACAACAACAAAATAAAAAAAATAAGAACAAGACAGAGGCTCCACAGGCAACCTAACACCAGATCTGGTGGCACAGATCTTAACGGACTTCTGGAACCCTTGGTGAATGGGAGCCATACTTATCTTGGCTGAGGGAGGGGGTGGAATGCTGTCCAGAGGGAAGGGTCTATGACAGAGAAGCCATGCTTCTTCACTCCCACAGGATGACATTTAATTGAAGGACTTGAAATACACCCACTCTGCCTGACCTACTGGGCAGACAAAAACAGCAGGAGATAGCAGGTCTCGTAAATAACCTAGCCCAATTCCATGAAGGGCTTTGCAGGTGACAATCAGCATATTAAATGCACACAGCACTTGATTGGTGACCAATGCAGATCATATCACAGGGATGACATATTGGTGCAATGGGATCTGTGGCATCGAGATGATCTTCAAGGTCAGCCTCATGTTGAGTGCATTTCAATAGTCCAATAGTAAGGTGATCTCAGTGTGAATGAAGGGGCCTGCTGGCCAAAGAAAGGATGTGGTGAAGCACCCGATAAATCTGTGCAAATGTCCTCCTGGCTACAGCTGTCATTTGCTGCAAATCCAGACACCACCACCACCAGGAGTGGGTTACTACCTTCAGTGCAAAAAAAGAAAAGAAAAGAAAAGGGGAAACATTAAATTTCTGCAATGGAGATTGTTCTGCACATGCGCAGAACCAAAAATCAAGATGGCGCCACCAACAATAGAACCAGTTTGGGTGCATGGGAAGCCGAGTTACTACCTACTCATTCAAACCTGTCTGAACTGGTAGGAATCCACCTCTGTTCCCCCCCTCCCCAAGTTGCACAAGAGGAAGTGCAAACTCATGCAAGACCAGTGGTGAAAACATCTCTGACCTGGAGGCCCAAACAGCTATAGCCATTCAGTCTTGTCAAGGTTGAGCCAAAGTCTCTTCTTCCTCATTCAGCCCTGAATAGTCTCCAGACATTGGGTCAATATATAGACAGTTTCACCTGCAAAGCTGGAAATTAAGATATGCAATTGGGTATCATCAGCATACTGAATCCAAACTGATGGATTTAGATTCACTCAGCAGTTTGAAGCAAAGAATAAATATCGGACCTGGGAATTATGAAGGATTTTTTTCCTCTTCTTTCTCTTCTTTTTTTTTCTTGCTGTGGAGGATTAAGATGGTGTTAGTTTCTCTACCGGTTTCAAAGTAAATGGATCTTAAACAGAAGCCAATACTTTTACTTTGTTTGAATTCCTTCCAGCTAATATAACCAAGAAAAAAAAAGCACGCCCTCTTACTGATAACAGACAACCTAACCTCAACTTTGTGGGAAGTTTTAATTAACCAACTGCCATAAATCAGAATTTGGAAAAGCAGAGGCAGAGAAAAACATTTGGCTGATTACAAACTTATTATAAGTGATTTATTTTGAGCAGAATAAGTATCAGAACTGGGAATTATAAAGATTTTTTCCCCTCTTCTCTCTCCTCTTTTTTCTTGCTGTGGAGGATCAAGATGGTGTTAGCTTCTCTTCCAGTTTCAAAGTAGAGGGATTAATTAAACATTAGGTGGACCACAATTTTGAAATAAGATTTGTACAACTAACTGCAATCTTGGAACTGGATATCAAGGAAGAACAAAAGACTAAGATGGCCCCCATTGCTTTCTTCCAAAGCAATTGAAGTAGATCAATCTAAGTTCTCTTCCGGTTTGAATTTAAGGTGGTCCAGAATTTTGAAATAAGATTTGTATAACTAACTGCAATTTTGGATCTGGGCATTAAAGTAGAATAAAAGACTAAGATGTTTTTCCCCACAGCAATTGAAGCAGATAGACTTAAGGTGGAACAGAATTCTGAAATAAGAACTGCATAACTGTATAATTAATTGTAACTTTGGAACTGGATATCATGGAAAACTGGGAATTTGAAGAACTATGTGAAATTTTTAAAAATATACATAAATCAGTAAAATCAAGCCTAATTAGAATTTTGAATTCAGAGAAGCAGATAGCTATAGAAGAACTCAAAGAAGAAGAGGGGTGAGACATCGAAAGGGTAGAAGCAGAGGGAAATAAAAAAGATAAAAAAACTCCTTTGGTCCCAGGAATAGTGTAGGGAAAATTGTGAAAAGGGGAGGTGTCCCAACAAAAGACAAAAGAAAGCTGACAAAAGTGGTCTTGGAGGCTATTAGTCACATAATCGAAGCAGGAGGTTATGCCCCAACAAAGAGGAATATAAATTTTTCTTATAATAATAGTAATAACTATTTTATAATAATAATAACAGATAATAAGAAACTACTAGTATATGGGAAAATATAAAGTTAAGATAAGGGCTTTATTCCTAAATATGGTAATAAAATGGAGTTGCTAACTGGTTGAACAGATAATGGAAAGATAACTAAATAAAAGTTAAAATATATGGAATATGGATAAATATGAAATTGATATGGGGAGCTTGTAAAGCAGAGGTTTGTGATTTATCTTTTTAACATGGTAATTAAATTGAGTTGCGAACTGAGTGAATATGACAATACAAGGACAACTAAGCATGGGTCAAAATCTATGAAACATGGACATATATAGAACCTTTAAGTGACCAAAGTGAGATGTTTACCGCATGTTACTTTATATAATACATTAAGGGAAGTGTAATGAACACTGAGCAGCGAAGATTGTCATCTAGAGATAATTAAAGGTAATCTAATCCAAGGTATAGAAAAACGGAGAGGGAACATGAAATATACCTACAATGGGAAACTATTGTGATAAAAAGACAGAATCACAAATTGGAGGCATGAAAGGATGTACAACCATATAAAGATAATGATGAAAATAGCTGGGAATTGTAACAGGTCTACAGCTCGACCAAAATTAGGAGGGGTGGGGTTAAAATCACAATGACTATATATGTACACTTTTCTGTTATACCACTTATTTTTCTACTAAGAAGGAGGAGAAAAATTAAATATATATATTGAAAAAAATTATAAATACCATCAACATAAAAAGGAGCTTGCTCAGAAGCTTAAATACACCAAGTAAATGAGATTGGGAAGCGTGGGAAGTAGAGGAGAAAGGGAAGGGAAGAAGAGAGGGATAGGAGAGAGGACAAGGGGGGGGGGAGAAATGAGGAGTGATAAGGGCGGGAGGAGAAGGAGAGAGAAAGGGGAAGTTGAGAAGAGAAGGATGACAGAGGAAAGAAAGAAGGTAGGGAGGGGGAGGAGAGAGGGAGAAGTAAGTGATGGACAAAGTACAAATATGGTGTATGGAGAGCAGAAGAGCCAATAATTGGTTCTTGGGAGTTGTTGGTTAGATGAATTGATGTAAACATTTAATAATACAATATGATGTTGGCTATGTAATAGTATACATGTGATTATATGTTATGAAAATGGAAAAATAAAAAGTTTAATAAAAAAAGAAAAAAGAAAAAGTTCTTTTAAAAAGTGTATTATTTTTAATATTCCGTGAAGCAAATGTTTAACAGCTGTAATCTGAAATATGGAAAAATAAATGAAAAGCATATTTAAGATTTATAGAATTGAAAATTAAAGACCTCTTGGAAAATGTAACTGTGATGAATAGAAAGTATGCTGCTAATGCAGGCATTTTTCATTATCGATACTTAAAATAATATTAACTTTAAGACCCTGACTACAATCTGGAATTATATACACATTAAGGATTTAGATGAACCATCTGAAATAATAATATGGATGAACATTATATTTTTCTGATTAGTTAAAACTAACTGTGACTAGTTAACTAGCAAATTTCTTGATTGCAAAATAATGAAACTGCACAGAAGTGTGGAAACTTAATGTATAGATGATTTTCCATCCCACAGTTTTGTGAAGGAGTAGTTTTACAGATGGGATGCTGAGACTTGCATATTTGACCATTCATGGAGAAACCATACATCAAAAAGTTAGACTGAAAGGAATGGCTACTTTATTGAAAATGAGTGTGTGTTACTCATTTATATGTTACATTTAGCTTGCAGAGTTTTACCAAATCATGTCTTTTTTTCCCCTCCTTCTCCTGCATAATGTGTCTCCATTTTAAAAATACTGTCTGTGATTAAGGAGCAAAACAGTTACAGTCTGGCAATGCAAAAGACAAAGGAACATGAAGAGAAGGGTTTTCTTTTTAAAAGAAAGTCTTCATATGTATCAACTGATTGTGACAGACCGACCTTTGTCGGTTTTAAGTACACATGCACATCACTGTCCCCTCTAAGGTGCGCGGCTGCGTGGCCATGCACGTGCAAGAAAACCCCGCACAACAGTTTCTAACTGCCGCGCAGGGGCCTCACAAAATCTAGGGTTAGCACGGGTGCGGGAATGGCGGCAGGAGCTTACGTAGCACAGCTGGTCTCCTAGGACCTCCTAGGCGCTGGCTGCGCTGCTCATTAACGTCAGTCGCCCTGTGTTCAGCAAAGCAAATGTGGGGAAGTCCTTTGCAGGCGGCTAGAACTGGCCGCCTGCAAAGGACCTCCCCAGACTTGTTTTGTTGAGCACGGAGCGACTGATAGTAGTTTGTGCTGGCCGCGGCCGCTCAAACTAGCATCAGTCGCCCCTGTGTTTTGGTTTGGTTTTGGTTTTAACTTTATTTGTATGCCGCCCTTTTCCCTGGGGGGACTCAGGGCGGCTCACAATTCAAGGGGAGGGGAAGTACAAAACAAGTTATACACATAAATACATCGTTAAAAAACACAACAGTCGTACTATTCGGGTGGGGTTGAAGTCTTTAGCCCCAGGCCTGTCGGGACAGCCAGGTTTTAAGGGCTACACGGAAGGTCTGAAGGGTGGTGAGGGTACGAATCTCCACGGGGAGTTCGTTCCGTAGGGTCGGAGCAGCCACCGAGAAGGCTCTCCTCCGGGTAGTTGCCAGTCGACATTGACCGGCTGATGGAATTCGGAGGAGGCCTAATCTATGGGATCTTATTGGCCTAGTGGAGGTAATTGGCAGTAGGCGGTCTCTCAAGTACCCAGATCCAATACCATGAAGGGCTTTGTAGGTGACAACTAGCACCTTGAAGCGCACCCGGAGATCAACAGGCAGCCAGTGCAGCTCGCGGAGGATAGGTGTTACATGGGTGAAACGAGGTGCACCCACGATCGCTCGCGCGGCTGCATTCTGGACCAGCTGAAGTCGCCGAATACTCTTCAAGGGCAGCCCCATGTAGAGCACGTTGCAGTACTCCAGCCTAGAGGTCACAAGGGCACGAGTGACTGTTGTGAGGGCCTCCCGGTTCAGGTAGGGACGCAACTGGTGCACCAGGTGAACCTGGGCAAATGCCCCCATGGTCACAGCCAACAAATGGTGGTCAAAAGTCAGCTGTGGGTCCAGGAGGACTCCCAAGTTGCGGACCCTATCTGAGGGGCGTAATATTTGACCCCCCAGCCTGAGAGATGGAACACTTGGCCAATTAGTGGGAGGGAAGCACAACAGCCACTCGGTCTTATCTGGATTGAGTACAAGCTTGTTAACCCCCATCCAGTCTTTAACAGCCTCAAGGCCCTGGCTCATCACGTCCATCTCTTCATTGAGTTGGCACAGGGCGGACAGATACAACTGTGTATCGTCCGCATACTGGTGGTATTTTATCCCGTGCCGTCAAATGATCTCGCCCAGCGGTTTCATGTAGATATTAAAAAGTAGGGGGGACAGGACCGAACCCTGCAGCACCCCATATGTTAGGGGCCTAGGGGTCGATCTCTGCCCTCCGACTAACACCGACTGCGACCTGTCCGAGAGGTAAGAGGAGAACCACCGTAAAACAGTGCCTCCCACCCCCACCTCCCGCAGTCGTCGCAGAAGGATACCATGGTCGATGGTATCGAAAGCTGCAGAGAGGTCAAGGAGTACCAGGATGGAGGCATGGCCTCCATCCCTGGCTCTCCAGAGATCATTGGTCAATGCGACCAAAGCGGTTTCTGTGCTGTAGCGGGGCCTGAAGCCAGACTGGAATGGATCAAGATAACTGGCTTCCTCCAAGGACCGCTGGAGCTGAAAGGCCACCACCTTCTCAACAACCTTCCCCACAAAGGGGAGGTTGGAGACTGGACAATAGTTGTTAAGAACGGCTGGATCCAGAGATGGTTTCTTCAGGAGGGGTCTCACCACCGCCGCCTTTAAAGTGGGGAGAAAGACCCCCTCCCGGAGGGAGGCGGCAACAACCGCCTGGATCCAGCCCGTGTCACCTCCCTGCTGTTGACAACCAGCCAGGAGGGGCACGGGTCCAGCACGCATGTGGAGGCACCTACAGCTCTCATAGCCTTGTCCACGTCCTCAGGGGTAACAGCTTGAAAATCAATCCAGCGATGACCTACCAGATTATCCCTTAGTGCCTCGGCTGGTTCTGCAGGATTGGAGTCCAGGTCCACCAGAAACCGAGCAACTTTATCCGCGAGGAACTGGATGTAGTCCTCAGCCCTGCCCTGCAAAGGATCACCCGTATCCCTCCTATTTAGGAGGGAACGGGTTATCCTGAACAGGGCGGCTGGGCGCGACTCAGCGGAAGCAATCAGAGTGGCAATGTAAGTTCTTTTTGACCTCCTGATTGCCCGGATGTACTCTCTGATGCAGGATGTTAAAAGTGCTCGGCTCGATTCGGATTTACTGGATCGATCTCCAATGGTGCTCTAGGCGTCTCTTGTTCAGCAAAGCAAGCCCGGGGAGTCCTTTGTGGGCGGCCAATCCTAGCCGCTTGCGCCTGGCGCTGCGGCTGAAGTACACCCCCAAAGCCCCTGCCGCCACCGGAATATCTGCTGCCTCCTCCTCCTCCTCCAACAGCACTGCCGGATTTGCCGCCCGATGCTGCAGCCCCCTACATGGGGCTGCCCTTGAAGAGCATCCGGCGACTTCAGCTAGTCCAGAATGTGGCCGCGTGAGTGACCGTGGGTGCACCGCGGTTCGCCCACATAACACCGATCCTCCGTGAGCTGCGCTGGCTACCTGTTGATCTCCGGGTGCACTTCAAGGTCCTACTTACCATCCATAAAGCGCTCCATGGTAGTGGATCTGGCTATTTGAGAGACCGCCTTCTGCCAATTACCTCCCTGCGTCCCATCAGATCGCACAAGGTAGGCCTCCTCCGAATTCCATCCGCCAGTCAGTGCTGACTGGCGACTACGCGGAGGAGAGCCTTCTCAGTTGCAGCTCCGACGCTATGGAACAATCTCCCCGTGGAGATCCGCACCCTCACCACCGTCCAGGCCTTCCGCACGGCCCTCAAGATCTGGCTATCCCATCAGGCCTGGGGATAGGACTTTACTCTCTCCCCGCCCGAATGCTGAGTGAATGTTGTGCTTTTATTGTTAATTATTTTTTACTCACATTTTCTTTTATGTCTTGTCTTGCACTCCCCTCCCTCATTATTGTAAGCCGCCCTGAGTCCCCTCAGGGAAAAGGGCGGCCTATAAGTGTTCAATCAAACTCTAAAAAAAACCTCTGAGGTGAAGCTGCCAAAGCTCCCGCCAGCACCCCTGCCCAGCTGAGGTGTTCCGAGCGGAGGGAGAAGCACCACTGCCGCTGCCATGGGCAGTGGCGCCAGCGGGAGCTTTGGCGGCTTCACCTCAGCTGCAGCGCTGGGCAGCAAATGTGGTGCTGCTGTTGGAGGAGGAGGAGGCGGTGGCAGCAGTTATTCTAGTGACGGTGGGGGCTCGTTGGCATCTTCAGCAGCAGCCCTGGCCCCAGTGATAAAACCGAAGATGGAGCAGATCCACACAGATGGCATCACTGCAACATGACTGGAGGAGGAATTCTGGGAGTTGAAGTCCACAAGTCTTAAAGCTGTCAGGCTTGAAGACCCCTGGGTTTTTTTTCCTAAAGGGTTATGGGTGCAAGGATCTTGTAACTTGACAGCTGTAACACTTTCATGTTTCAATGCCAGAGTTTCTGAGCCAAGATGACTGGAGGAGGAATTCTGGGAGTTGAAGTCCACAAGTCTTAAAGCTGTCAGGTTTGAAGACCCCTGAGGTTTTTTTCCTAAAGGGTTATGGGTGCAAGGATCTTGTAACAACAGCTTTAAGATTTGCGTGCTTCAAATGCCAGACTTTCTGAGCCAACATTTTGGTTGCTAAGTAGGAGCTTTGTTAAGTGATACTGATATTATATAACACTTTTAATTAAGCGGGTACCTTGAATAAACATAACTTTGAGTTTCAAATAATACTGATTTCGTTGTTGTCTTAGGTGACATCTGTGAAAAAAATTTAGGTGCACAGGGATGAAAATGTGCCGCTCAAAAACTATACTTTTCTGCTCACACTGAAAAAAAATTAGAGGGAACATTGATGCACATATATCTAGAATAACTTTCTTTATGGAAATGGAGCAAAAATCAAATACTCCGCAGTTCCTTCTTCTCAGTCTGTTGGTCCTCTTGCTACTATAGTCCTTCTGGAAGGCAAGGGGCACCATCAGCCAGCTCCCTGGGTGATGGAAGTCCCAAGATAACTGGCATTTGGTATGGAGTCCTCTTTCTGGCAGGAGTGGGTTCTATCACACATTATGCAGATGCTCCTTTGCATAGGACCAACTTTGTCTTGTAATAATGCTCTTAAAAACCATGACCCTGCTGGACTATGGCATTCACAGGAGGTGTGGGGCAGGTGGGGGGGGGGACTGTTAAAAAAAATAAGTCACAACAGTGGCAGCTGCAATTGTCATAGTCAAAGTCCGGTGCATCATAAAATGGATGCAGTTTTGATCCCTTTGATGGAGTTTAGGGCAATTTCTTTTTACCTTGCTGCCAGGGATGCCCAGGTAGATGCTTAGGCTTATACCTGAAACAAATCTTCACATTTGTTATGCAACACAACTGCACAAAAAACGGGTATTGACCGTGGAAAATCATGGAGGATACACAAAATCTTCTGAGCATTCACACAATGTAAGTACTGCAATACAGCAAGCACACAATTTAATGGAGTGCTGCTGTGGTGGTGATGGTGGCAGAAGATCAAAACCTCAGTTACTCTAACATCTATTTTTTGAGAAGAAAATGGCCTCTTCTTGATATCTTTATTGTCAGCAATACAATACAATAGCAGAGTTGGAAGGGATCTTGGAGGTCTTCTAGTCCAACCCCCTGCCTAGGCAGGAAACCCTATACCGTTTCAGACAAATGGCTATCCAACATCTTCTTAAAGACTTGCAGTGTTGGGGCATTCACAACTTCTGGAGGTAAGCTGTTCCACTGATTAATTGTTCTAACTGTCAGGAAATTTCTCCTCAATTCTAAGTTGCTTCTCTCCTTGATTAGTTTCCACCCATTGCTTCTTGTTCTACTCTCAGGTGCCTCGGAAAATAATTTGACTCCCTCTTCTTTGTGGCAACCCCTGAGATATTGGAACACTGCTATCATGTCTCCCCTAGTCCTTCTTTCTATTAAACTAGACATACCCAGTTCCTGCAACCGTTCTTCATATGTTTTAGTCTCCAGTCCCCTAATCATCTTTGTTGCTCTTCTCTGCATTCTTTCTAGATTCTCCACATCTTTTCTTCATCATGGTGATCAAAACTGAATGCTGTATTCCACATGTGGCCTTACCAAGGCATTATAAAGTGGTATTAACACTTCACGTGATCTTGATTGCAAACCTAACTGGAAAGGGCACAGCCTGCATTATGGAACCATCTGTGTCTATTTTGTTTAACAAATTTCTGATCCAGCAAGTATCTCTGAGAAGATGTCCAATTATTCTTTCCTTTCATTTTTGTACTTTCTTTTAATGTGGATAAATGAATTACAAATGCTGGGATATAAACTGACTTCATTCTCTAACAGCTACCATGCAGCACATTTGAAAAGGGGTGTACAGTTTTTCAGGCTGCATTTTGCAACTTGATTGATTGATTGAATGAATGCACTAGATCTAGGGTGTCATATGTCATGTGGAGTCCATGGGTACCATGGTACTGATTTCTGAAGTACATGCAAGACTATAAGTATGTCCAAGAGGACAAATGGTCATATGTGAAACAACCTTGATGCTCAGAGCAACTCTAAGCCACATGAATGTAACAGAAAGCAAAATTAAAGTTTTGCAATGTGGAAGTATATTTGTGGCTGATGAAGGTTTTAGGCTTACGATAAATACCTAAGGCAAATGTTTCTCTGTGTCCCTGGGTAAAATATTAAACAGTAATCACATGACTCATAAAATATGTTTTTATATCTTCTGGGTTAGTTCTCTAGTCCTTCAGTCCAATTTTTGTTTTCAGTGCATGTTTCCTAATATTTCATGAATGAAACATTAAGCAGACATAACTGTAGTCAGAATAAATCAAATAAGAGCAATGTTTGAGACACAAAGCTGAAAATCTAGAGTAATGGACCACAGAACTTTTGACAAGCCAACTGTGTTTAAAGCCAATTTCTTTTAGTCTTGCATTCCAGTGTAACAAGGGTGCACTCAAAAGATATGAAAGAAAGGTTGTTTTACTTATATTTGGTCAATGTTACATATTAATGCCTAAAATGCTGCATTTCTCTATAAGGTTATCAATATACATACACATTTCCCTTCCAACTATGTTGCTGTACTTTTTCTTAGTGTTTGTGCTGCATAGATATAAAATCCACTTCTTTCTTCAGGGAAACCATCAATGCTTGATGCAATAGGAGGATCTCATCAACTGGTTTTTCACAGAAGCTGATACTGATTGGCTCTGAGAGGGAATAACTGACCCAAGGCCACACAAATGGCTTTCATGTTTAGAGGGAGATGGGAATCTGAATATCCTTCCTCCTAGTCCAGCACTTTCACTTCTGAATCGTGTTAGCTCTCACTGTCCGAATGTGTCATTTGACGACTTGTAACTACAAATCGTATTCTCCACCTTATGTATTGTATCTGTGCATTTGATTTTCTAATTGCACCAGTGGTGGGTTTCAAAATTGTTTAGAACCTCTTCTGTAGGTGTGGCCTGCTTTGTGGGAGTGACTTGCTGGCCATGTGACTGGGTGGGAGTGGCTTGCCAGCCATAAGACTGGGTGGGCATGGCCAACTTGTAAAATGTGGTGAAACTCACTTAACAATGCTCTTGCTTAGCAACCAAAATGTTGGCTCAGAAACTCTGGAATTTGAAGCACGCAAGTTTTAAAGCTGTCAAATTATAAGACCCTCGGACTCCTAACCCTTTAGGAAAAAAAAAACCAGAGGTGTTCAAACTTGACAGCTTTAAGACTTGTGGACTTCAACTCCCAGAATTCCTCCTCTCACTCTTCATCTTGATGATCTGTGGACGGGTGGGGGGAGGGAGCTGGAACCGGTTCTAAACGGCACTGTAGATTTGTGGAACCTCTTCTATAGAAGAGGTTAGAACTGGCAGGAACCCACCCCTGAATTGCACCTACTTTCAAGTTTCTTTCTTCCAGTGGTGAAATTCATTTTTTTTTACTACCGGTTCTGTAGCGTGGTTTGGGGGACATGGCAGGGGAAGGTTACTGCAAATTCTCCATTCCCACTCCACTCTGGGGCTAGCCAGAGGTGCTATTAGCCAGTTCTCTGACCTACTCCAAATTTCTGCTACCGGTTCTCCAAAATCTGTTAGAAACTGCTGAATTTCACCCCGTTTCTTCTTTTTGTTTTTAATTTTAAAAGCTTTTTTCCTGATGTTTTACTTGCTTCAAAAAAAAGGGGGGGGAATTAAAATATGTTCAGCCACACACACACACCCAACTCACATGCTGGGATTCTGTAAATAGTGTCAACTATTTAAAAAAAAAAGTCACCCGTTTAGCATTTGTTAACATCCTGAAAATTAGTACTACACTAATTATTTGGTAACTGACTTGCTATGATTTGTGTAAGGAAAAGGGGAATGAGGGATAAAAGAGCTCCCCTCCCTTGTAATGCTGTTTCAAAGATGCCTTTCATTTTACAGTTCTTGTTTATTCCTTCCTTTTTGTTAGGGGCTTCTTCTATCTTGTGGAGGGGGCGGACAGGGAGACACAAGATAAGAGAAGGAAGGGAAATATATCAAAGTGTTCACAGAGATATGAGACACCTGAAGATTATGAGGAGAGGGGGGGGAAAGTAACTTTCTCTCAAAATCTTTGAATATGAGCTCAGTTATAATGATTAGCAGCAGAGCTTTTCAAAAGATTCTGCTGATCTGATTTTTCTGGCAGAAAAGAATGATTTGGGGTTATGAAGTCAGTAATATGTTCCAAAAATACCCCGATTATGAAGAGTTTTTGTCTCCCCATCCCCCACTCCCGTTCCCTTCAGTGCTATTATTTCATCATTTCCAGATGCTTTGGCATAATGTCTGCCTCCTTTTTTGAGTCAAAAGGGCACGTCCAACCAATCGGGGAATGCCTGGCTAAGGGGAGAGCATGATAATGCAATGCAGCCAATCAAATTAAGTGAGCTGATGATATCATCGAGAACAGTCATTGAAGAAAGCAATATAAAGTTTTTATTAGCAAGTATTGCATAATTGGTGGCTCCATTGAAGAGCCCTTCATCACAAGTTCAAACGTGAGAGCTGCCAAGGGTGAATTCCTGCAGGCAGACACTTAATTTGCACATCGGCAAAGTATCACGAAAAGGTTATTGTAAATATTTTTGCTATCTGTATATGTTTCTATATTCAGAGCTTGCTGACTTTAAAATGTTGCATTTTTCAATATATTCAATTTTCAGTGAGGAGTTCAATTAGAATGACTTCCTTCCACCACCACCCATTCAAAAGCTCCAATATACATATTTAGAAATATACATAATGTGCAAAACCATTTTTTTTTAAAAAAATGATGCTGAAACAGCTTGGTCAGCAAATATGTAGGGAAGCCAAGCTTGCAGTTGTTCAGCTGTAGCTTATGCACGTAATTAAAATTAAATGATGTCTTGACGTATACAGTATGAGTTTCTTGTGTTATTTTAAGACTGGGAAAAAAAAATCTGAAGAAGAAATCAGGAAGATGCTGCAGTCACCAGATTTATTATTTTTAGAAGAGTAGAATGTTAGAAGACTATATTGTTTATTTTAGGAGATAATATTGACTGTATCATTCTCAGGGATTGATCTGTGTGCCACAACTGTTGTGCTGGTAAAATTTTTCCTATCTGATGCAGAAGGTGATGGTTGCCCTGCCGAATTCACAGTGTAAGGTCAGGCTAGCTGTCCCCAAAGAAGCTTCTTGAGGCTGAGAAGTGAAACGTCTTCAAAGAAAAACCAGAAAGTCCAGTTGTCTCTTAATACAATAATACAATAGCAGAGTTGGAAGGGAGCTTGGAGGTCTTCTAGTCCAACCCCCTGTCTAGGCAGGAAACCCTATACCGCTTCAGACAAATGACTATCCAACATCTTCTTAAAGACCTCCAGTGTTGGGGCATTCACAACTTCTGGAGGCAAGCTGTTCCACTGATTAATTGTTCTAACTTGAAAAAGAACCTTTGGGACAACCATGACCTGGATGATTGGGAATCTCCATAGACGTCGCTCTAGCTGAACCCCAAGTGTCTTCTCAGATCTGAGAACTACAAAACAGTGTTGCAGTTTTCTTTTGACTAATCCATTTTTTTCCTGTTATCTGTTTTCAAAGTATCAAATATAACTTTGCTTTACTATTATGACTTGAAGTAATTAAAAAAAAATTCTTTGGTGTTATTAGCCAAGGCATATTCAAGTTGTCAACCTAATGCAGTGATGGCTAACCTTTTTTGTCATTGTGTGCCGAAACAATCTTAGAGTGCTGCAGTAGGAAAAATATAATTAAAAGGGTAATTAGGGTTTGAAATCAACTGCTGAAAAAGGTTTTGGGCGCAACCTTCAGCTTGCTGGATTGGATCAAACGACACATGACATTAAAGAAACTAAGGTGCACATTTTAAAATGTGGTTGTCATAATTTTGGGAAGACTATGTTTATCTCTGGTAGCACTCCTGTCCAGGGGTGGGTTATGGCAGCAGCTACTGCTGGTTCACTCGTGGTTATGCAGCATGCATGCATGCTTGATGCGCATTGTGCGCGCATGCACAGTACAATAAAAATGCTTCTGTGCATGCGCAGAAGCCAAAAACAAGATGGCGGCGCCTATGGTACCACCAGGAGAATTGGTTTGGAGGTGTGGCAGGCCTGGGTTGCTGCCAGTTGCAGCGACCCAGGCCACCAAGCTACTACTGGTTCGGCCGAACTGGTTCAAACCAATAGGAACCCCCCACTGCTCCTATTGCTAACCACCAAACTTTATTTCGCCAAATAAATAACAATTCAAAGCAATAATTTATTAGACTTGGATACTCCCCTGCCTCCAACAACTCTGGGTAGCTCATAACTATCAAATAGAGAAATTACAACCAAATTTAAAAAGATAAAGATAAAAAAGTTGTCAAGTATGACAGATCACATGGAATAAAGCAAAGAATTTTCCTCAAGACGGTGAATTGGAAACCAATAAATAAATTCTCTCTCTGATTCTATAAATGTTCACTCTGTTCTCTTTCACACAATGTTGCCACATGAAACCTTCATCTAATACATGAATGGCATTTACAGTTAAGGATAGTTGCAGGCTGTATATCTGTTGCAGATGTATGATTAAGTGAAGGGGGAAGGGGAATTGAACCAGGCAGAATACATGGATATATTGGTGGGGTTTTAAAAACCTTGCTACTGTCAACCCTGAAGCTGACAACCCTGAAGTTATATGTCAGCCTGGGAGGCAGAGAAAAATAGGTATCCTTTGTTCCAGCCCAACACATTCCTACAGTAAGGACTTCTGCTTGTCAAATCACATGAGTAATGCTGAGCAAGCCCCCCTCTTGCTACATGGGAAATAAAAGGCCCCATCCAGACAGGAATGGTAGATTCCATTCACTGACACTGGATGTTATTTCCCTATGAATAAAAAAAACCCACCAATGCTGGGAATTTCCATGGAGAAAATAATACATATTACTCATAGTACACACAGGGGTGGTATTCACTTACCTTCTCTAATGGTTCACAAATGTGAATGCATCCGTGCATGCACTCAGCCTTCTGCGATGTGCTTTGGCTAAAAAAAGGGGGCCTAAATGGGATGCCATAGAACTGCGACAGGTAGGCGGGGCCACCCACGATTACCACTACCAGTTTGGGCAAACCAGTCTGAACTGGCTGAATACCATCTCTGAGTACACAGGGGCTACTCAGTTTCACAGTCAAAGCTTGTGGGACCATGTTCTGTTATTCTTATTCCTTACATTTAAATGGAAAATAGTAATTCTTTCAGTCAATTATGAAAAGCTGTAGCTCTAATACCTTCAGGGAGATTAGAGTGTATTGTTTATTTTGATCTATGGTGAACCAAGTAGATGTTGGTTCCTTTGAGGCATGTGGTGGCACTCCTATTGGTGCATTGCGACTATTAAGCTGTTGCATATATGTTCGAAATCCTGAAGAGTGCAGTGGCTACATAACAGATGATCTCAGCATGTAGAAGATCCCAAGAAGTCTAAAGGGCAAGGGAAGGCAGAGGGAAACGCTAACTCTGGTAGCCCACCCAGCAAGTAAAATTTAAGAAATTCCTTCTTGGGTTGTTTAACATACTCGCAGCAGTAGTAAGAATGGACAGCTTCTTTAATTTCAGATCTTTCTTATTGCTAGATTAGGTGCTTGCCTCCTGGGTTCTGGGACAATATATATGTAATGATACAAACCAATGTTATTCAATTCCTCTCCAAACATCTGAGAATTTCAGAGGGGAACTCAAAATCTTTAAAGACAACGTCTCAAGACCTTTTCAAAATTAAATCAATTAAGAATTTTTAAAAGTCACTCTATATAAGCATTACCATTGTGTTTATGCAGATGTCTGTTTCAAGTCTTCAGCAGCCAAAGCCAACATCTATCCTTCCTTCTCTTCAGCTATTTCCTTCAAAGCACTGAAGAAATGTTTGTTTTGCTGCACTCTAGTGTTAATAGTTTGCAGTGGTTTGAAATAATTAAATATAAACTTTCCTTCCTATTTTTTTTTTAGTGATTAACTATTATTGGACATAATGTAGCAGGCTTTCCTAAGTGTCACTTCTACAAAACCCTGAATCCATCGATTTTTGTCACTGGACAAAAGAGCAGAAAAAATCATTACTGCAGAAAAAACAATTGCTACCCACCTGCATTCCATTGAGGACCTGTCAAACTGCCCAAGAAGCTGCTAATACAGATCTACAGAGGAATTATTTAGTCTGTCATCTGCCCCTTCTTTAAAAGTTTGGTTTGGTTCTGCAGCCCAACAAGACAGACACAGACTTCAGAGGATAATCAGAACTGCAGAAAAAACAATTACTGCAAACCTGCCTTCCATTGAGGACTTGTACTGCACAGTCAAAAAGAGGGCTGTGAAAATATTTAAAGACTCCTCACATCCTGGACATAAATTGTTTCAATTCCTACCCTCAAATCGACGCTATAGAGCACTGCACACCAGAACAATAGACACAAGGACAGTTTTTTCCCAAAACGCCATCACTCAGCTAAACAAATAATTCCCTTCCCACTGTCATACTACTCACTAAGGCTGCATTACTATTACTATTAGTCTTCCATCACCCATCTCCTCCCACTTATGACTGTAACTTTGTTGCCTGTATCCTTATATTGATTGCTTCCTAGTATGATTTGATTGCTTACTTGTACTCTTTGACTATCATTAAATGTGGTACCTTATGATTAGTGATAAATGTAGCTTTTATTTCATGTACACTGAGAGCATATGCACCAAAGACAAATTCTTTGTGTGTCCAATTACACTTGACCAATGAAGAATTCTATTCTATCTATATTATTAGAACTTCTTATCTAGCAATGATAAGTTCCCAAGGATGGGATACAGATAGTTCTCAAATTATGACTTGTTGCTTAACAATCATTTGAAGTTACAACAGACCCCCCCCCCAAAAAAAACTATGATCTTTCCTCAAAATGACAACTGTCACCTCCCCCATACAGTCATGTGATTGCATTTCATATGCTTGGTTACCAGATTGCATTCTGCAATCACATGATGGCAATTTGTGACTATTTTGCCATGTTCCAGCAGAAAAACAGCAAAAAATTCCCATTGGATATGCTGGATTCACTTAACGACAATGTGGTTCACTTGAAGACCACATGATCTGTAAAAATACATGTCAACCCATTTAGCCAATAAGTAAAAGAAAAGAAAGGTGTACTTTTTAGATATGTTTTTTTTTTACTTTGGCCCTTTTATGGTCTTCCATTATTTTAAAATCTAAGGAGTCTCAGCGAATTACTTTATATAATTCAGCATATTTTTCACTTGATCTAAAATATTACTGTCCCATCTAGCAATGACATTTAGGCTTAAAGCTTATCACATATGCAAGAAACTTCTGAAATGATACCTAGATGTCTTGAATGAATTGAAGTTTCTGAGACCTAGTGGATTACATTCTAGCATGCTAAAGAGGCTGGTGGATGTGATCTCAAAACTACAGACTGCGATCATTGGTCCTCATTTTACCGATCTTGGAAAGATGGAAGGCTGAGTCAACCTCCAAGGTGGGTAAAATGAGGACCCAGATTGTTGGGGGCAATATGCTGACTCTGTAAATCATGTAGAGAGGGCTGTAAATCACTATGAAACTGTATATAAGTGCTATTGCTTTTGCTATTATGGTCAAGAGGGCTGGTCTGTCGATCCCTACATGTATTTTCTTCTCTTTTAAACATTCAACATTAGATCTTGTCCAAAACTTTGGTACTTATGAACCATAAGAGTTATCAATGATGGCAATCGGAAGTTTTGAGATCACAACAACCAGTCTCTTTGGCATCCTAGGATGTAATCCACTAGGACCCAGAAACTTCAATTCATTCAAGGCATCTAGATATATTATTTTGGCAGTTAATACCTAGGAAAATCCTACAAAAGATAAGCAGTGGGTTTGTTAGCACTTAGAAAAGAAGAGCTTACTGGAAGCCAGCATAAAAAAGGTAAAGGTAAAGGTTCCCCTCGCACATATGTGCTAGTTGTTCCCAACTCTAGGGGGTGTTGCTCATCTTCATTTCAAAGCCAAAGAGCCAGCGCTGTCCAAAGTCATCTCTGTGGTCATGTCGCCGGCATGACTAAACGCCGAAGGCGCACAGAATTCTGTTACCTTCCCACCAAAGGTGGTTCCTATTTTTCTACTTGCATTTTTACATGATTTCGAACTGCTAGGTTGGCAGAAGCTGGGACATGTAACGGGAGCTCACTCTGTTACACAGTGCTAAGGATTTCAACTGCCAAACTGCCAACCTTTCTGATCAACAAGCTCAGTGTCTTAGCCATTGAGCCACCATGTCCCAGAAGCAAGCATATATTTGTTAAAAAGCATGTCACAATAGATGAATCACAATGTATATGGGTATCTTACAAAGCAGACTGTGGTTTAGCAAAGCATAAACCACAATTTACCTGTTAATTTACTTTAACAGAGAACAAAACTGCTTTTCCTTCAATCTTCCAGAAATCTGAAGTTATCATGAAGCACCAGAGTTATCACTGGAATTATCACCACAGCCCTCTTAGAACAGATTGTTGAATATTATACTGGGATCAGCCCTATTGGAATGTCGATTATTGATGTCTAGGTAATAGGATCGAGTTTATTTTTATTTGTATATTATAGAAACCTCTTTTTCAGTGGGCTCATGGTTATATTCCACTGGAATGCACAGCCAGCTTCAGTCTATACAGCTAGTCTAAAAATAACATGCTTTATTCTAAAAAAGAAAAAGGTGTAGATATCTGAGAAATGCTTTCCTAAAGTATTCCAAATAGACCAGCAGAGAACTTTTCAGAGAGGGGTGTTTGTAATCTATATGTATAAAAGCCAAGTACCACTCACTCATCATGAAATCTCCAGAACCATAAAGCCTACAAACTTGAAATTTGGGACATATATTCCTCTTGGCTTCTAGGTGCTCACTAAGAAAGGATTTTTTGAAATGGCAATCAGATAATTAGCATTTCTTATACAGTAATTAACACACTCTGATGCTAAGGAGTTCTGCTCCACCTCCCCACCAGAAAAGAACTCTGTTCCAACTGCCAGTTGTCTCACATTCCATTAGCTCAGTTCAAATTGGCAGACGTTTCACTCCTTCACTCAGGAGCGGCCTGGGGCTCCTTACAGTACTAAACATTGGTACTTCACCAAAATGTCTATTCCTTCCACCTATGGAACAGCTTCTGGACTCAAGGTGGCGTGAATGATATTCCCTTATGTGTTTCAATCACTGACTACTATTGAACCAATGGATTGTGAACTGAATTTTTCCTACATAGCCCGATCACATAGTTTCATTGTGAGCAACAAGTATCCAGCTAGTAAGAACATATAACACAATAATAGTGATTATAATAATAGAGTGATAATTTATAGTTAACCAGTGAAAGTAGATCACTATGCTGCCTATTGAAATAATCATGGTGGGTATAAGAGTATGAACAGAGGTAAATTTATCCTTAGATGCTTAACAATCACCAAAAAGAATCAAATGTACAAAGTTATGAAAAGACTCATGGTTGAATGTATGCATGCATAATACATTGATAAAATATATTTTTCAGCAAATCAAGCCAATCTTTCTTCTAAAATATTTTTTTTCAAATTCTCAACTCACTGGATTTAATCCCATTCAAATATTCTTAACTCCTGCTACAAAAAAGAAAAGGGCAGATAAAAGTAAGAGGTCTGACATAGGCTTGGCTTGCGGGATGGTCCCGTGTATTTTCAGCTATGGAGAATGATCAGATGGAAAGAAAGTGAATGAAACCTAGAAAGAAAGAAAAATCAGGAAATAAAAAGAAATCATGTTAACCATCTTTGTGTTCCATGTGATGCATTGGCAGTGATCCTAGGAAGCAAATGGGTCTTGCTGAAAGGAAAATGAGAGGTGGACAAAGCTCTAATGAAGTTTGTGTTAGACATTTGCAGAGAAAAAAAGAACTTGGGGTGGGGTGGGGAGAATGCTATTGCAAGCTCCAGGAAAGGAGGGAGAAGAAGAAAAAAAGGAGGGAAGGAGAGATTCTATAACTTCATGGGAACCATGGGGTTCCATATCTGCAAACCTTGAGAATGGAGCAGTAATTGCAAAAGGCCTGGTGGCTGGGCAGAGACAAAGGGACACACAGGGATACAAAGTGGAGGGGGGGATGTTTCTGAGAGAATCTTGAAAATCTGTTAAATGGCAGCGAGATTATTATATGCATAAAGATGGAAAGACTCTAAAATACCACAATGGAGAAATAATTGGTGAAGTAGATAGAAAACACTGAATTGGCAAAATTGATTAGCCTGATTACGGGGGGAAAAAAAAGCTATACTTTCATTGATTGGAAACCATAATGAAAGTTAGGCTAAAAATGGGGGGGGGATTGAATGTGATTATGGTTTTGACAAATAGAAAGGATGGAATATGGAAAGAAAGGAGCTATAATATAATTTTAGAGAGGATAAAATACAATTGCTTTATAGCTGCCTCTAAGAAGAGCAGACGCTGCTTATATCTTTTTTTTGCTCTTTCTTTTCTGCCTCTTAATTTCTTTATTTACTCACCACCTTATTCTCATTTTCTGTCTTTCTTTCTTTCTTCTTTTCTTCTTTCTCTTTTCTTTCTTTCTTTCTTTCTTTTCAATTTGCATTGTTTTATTCTGTAAAAAATAAAATTACTTTGTTAAAAATATAAATGAAGGAAGCCTCAATCGCTTTTCAAAAAGTGTAAGCAAGCTTGCATTTCTGACCCAATTTTCTTGTTACAGTATTTCACAAAATAAAATAATATTGGAGCTTTTCCCTGGAATATTATTTTAAATATGCAATTAAATAAACCAGGAAATTTGGCTTTTAAAAGTTAATAACGGTTTTCTTTACTAAGAAGAATGTCGGCCCCCCCTCTCCTTCTCCTCCTTCCCTCTCTCCCTCCCCCCTTCTCATTTTGGTAACCAGATTTTGTATGAAATTATTACAAGTGGTCAAAACCAATCCAGGCTCATCTGATTTATGCTGACCCTAAAGAGCAGGAAGGGAAACTTCTTGGCAGGCAATAAGCTCTAATCTGCTTTTTAATGAATATATATTTTAGTAACTATATATTTTGGTAATGAATCAACAGTTTTTTTCCCAACCCTCCATATATTTTGCTTTTTTTCAATTCAGTCAAAATATTTAATGCTAAATGGCAAGATTAGAAAAAAGTCAAATGGCAATTTCTCTTTTTCCCCATTTGCAAAGATACTTTTTTGATGTTTTTTTAAACATCATTGTAAAGTTTCCAAAGGATGCCCTCATTAATTTACGAGCCTTGAGAAAAGTTCAAAAGAAATCCAGTCATTTATTAGGAGCAACACTTTGGCATGTTCTTCTTTGGAGCCGAAACTGATTTCTGGTTAATGGTCTCTGAACTTTACCTCTATGTGTCAGCCTCTGCTTTGCTATCACTTCGGCTGCCATGAAACGGGGAGGGAGGGCATGGTATTTGGGAGGGGTTACTCAGTGTGCTGGAGGAAGGTTCTGGAGTTCACCGGCTGATCGGACTACGCATGCGTGGATGTTTCCCGCCAGGACTAACGGCACCGACATTCCATCTTTGTGATGCCTTTTGAAGTTATCTCACACCTGACATTTGGAAGAATTATGATTGGACTGGAACTGTGATGCCAAGGGGTGGGGAATGGGCTATTCTATATATCAATTGCTTTCGCGCCTAAATAATCAGACTTCGCTTCGCTATGCCTTTAATCATTCTTAATTAGTAAAAGTACACTTGATTTCCACACATGGAGTCTTGTGGTCTTTCTTTCCTAATTAATTAATAGAGAGGTGCTGACACTATGTCTCTCCTCCCCTCAGTCTGTGTCATAAATCATATCCACCAATGAGGTACTACAGCAGGCTGTGAACTTTGCGCTTCACAGGCCTCTGTAGAAACCTGAAATCCAACTCAGGGTATGCATGGAATTCTCCCTCCCATGTCAACTTGATAATAGTCATGCAAACACTTTACAAGTTGACAATCATTACATAAAGGAGATAGGAGAGTAAAATACAGATGTTGTCATTTTTCTCATTATTAAGTGGATGGGTCCACTTATTTGTCCACTTCAATTAAAGATATCAGGGCTGAGTAATAATAACTCTTAAGAACAAAACAAATATAACAAAGTCTTGGGCTTCAACTATACAGTTGCAGCAACCATTTTGATTTTCTTACCTGGCTTAGGCCATGATCTGGAGTCAAGGAAGCAATGCACCCCACCCCACCCCACCCCACCCACACCATTTCTGAAAACATAAAGACTATCAATAATTCACATCTGTTTCTTATTCAGTCAAAGGACAAGATCACTTAGCTTTTAAAGCTAGTTGTTTATACATATAAATGATACAGTGTAGAAACCAAACCTACAGAAAATATGTAGAAAATATAGTAGACTATTAGCAAACTTAAAAAGTAAAGGTCCCAAGAGAAATGGTATTTTAAAAATTTTCTTAATTAACTTTTTTTCTTTATTTATTTAGAAAAGGATAGGTGAGGATAAATTGCTTGAGTGAGAAGCAAAACGTCTTCAAGGAAAAAACAAGTCCAGTGGCCTTCTGAAAAGCACCAATAGGGCATTACATTGCATGGCATATCTGTGTTATAATCAACATCTTTATTTCAACCATCATCTCTTCATCATACATTTTTATCAATGAAGTAATTTTCAAACCCTGACTGCTCTTTAGAAGGCCAGATCCTGAAGATAAAACTCAAATACTTTGGCCACCAAATGAGAAGGAAGGACTCACAGGAGAAGAACCTAATGGGAAAGATTGAAGGCAAAAGAAGAAGGGGGCGACAGAGAATGAGGTGGCTGGATGGAGCCACCGGAGCAGTCAGCGTGAGCTTAAATGGACTCCAGAGGAGGGTAGAGGACAGGAAGGCCTGGAGGAACATTGTCCATGAGGTCGTGATGGATTGGACATGACTTCACAACTAACAACAACAATTTTCAATCAGAAATAAAGATTCAGTGGGTCATACTATGCAACACAATTTATTTTTTTAAAAAAATAGCAAAGAATTTTATATGAGAAGAAAACATTTTGCTACACAAAGATTGACTGGTTAGCTCAGTCAATTAATATATCCAGTCCACTATAGCTATCTTATTTATTCAGGTTGCAATCCTCTCATTTTTTCAGATTCAATGACTGTAAATGTAGTGCAATAAATATGCAAAATGGAGCTATGTGTGGTCCAGATTTTTGTTTGTAAAATCCATACATTTTAATATTTCAATTACAATCCAAAAGGTATCTTCTGGCTTTATTTCTCTTATTGAAATTCAGATGGTTGGCAGATGAAGAGAGGTGCACAGAACAACTAATGAAGAAAGGAGGACAATTAATTTTTCCAATCTGTACATTGATTGAATACCACTGCATCTCTCTATCTAAATATCTAGTAATAAGCCATGCTGAACTTAATTAGGCTCATTTTGGAAAACGTGTACCTAGAATTGTACTTCTTAAAATATTTTGTTTTGTGAGTCCAAACATGCTCTTATTCTACCACATTGCATTATTTTTGGATCAAAATTATGAGAATAATCACTGTCTTGGGGATTGACAAAATTTTGACATCCAGAGAAATTGTATCCAAATCCATCTTCATTGCAGGTAGAGTTTTCAATTTGGGGCACCATGTCAAATATTGGAACACTGATTGTCATGTCACCCCTAGTCCAGAGGTGGGTTCCTACCAGTTCGCACCTATTCGGTAGAGCCGGTTCGTCAAATCTACCGAACTGGTTAGAAGAGGTTCCACCAGTGGACCCGGAAAGCAGGCCACACCCACAGAAGAGGTTCCAAAATTTTTTGAAACCCACCACTTCCCTAGTCCTTCTTTTCTCTAGACTAGCCACACCAAAATCCTGCAACCATTCTTCATGCATTTTAGTCCCCAAGCCTTTAAACATCTTAATTGCTGTTTTTTTTTTGTTCAGACTGCAAGATTACTGCTTATATATGGGGAACCACCTTTTCTTTCAGATGCTGAATCTTCTTGGCTAGAGCCAACGTGATGGCAGTTTATAGTGTAGATGTCTAGGACTTCCTGTTGACCTCTGAGAGTCAGTTGGAGTCAAGCAACAACCCAGGGGCTCTTGGTTTCCCCAGCCTTGCTTTATAAAGATAGCTGGCACTAAAACAAGTTCTGATGAATTCAGAACTTTTGAGAAGGAATGAATTGCCTTGTATTATAAGTATTTCATCCCAGCTGCTTGTTTATCCCTAGCAGAGTGTTTTTGTAATTATGTTCTATTACTGACACATTAATTTATGGTTCTATAGTTGATTTATGGTTCTATAGTTGTTTCTATTGCAGGGCAACTTAGCCCTGTAAAAAGCAATGTCAAGCAGATGCTTTGAAGGAGTTAGAATTTTTCTGACACTCCTCATGTGAATAATTATTGAGTAGCCCAAGAAGCCTGTTGCATCCCTGTGTCTTAACTGTCTGCATCTCTTTGGTGGGTCTGTAATTTTAGTTGTGGCAATTGAAAGTGTCATAATGATTAATTATAGCTTTTATGTAGGAATGTGCCAAGGTGCTGCACTGGAGGTGGAAGCTTTTGGGAAATCTTTTCTTTCTCAAAACCACATGCATTTGGGTGTTCATGATCAACAGCGGCTTCCAGATCACTGCACTCCCGAGGAAGAATGGAACATTCTGAGGATAACATATTTATTCTAATGAATAGTTTGAACATCCCAAGACAGGCCTATTTATAAATGAATCCATATATTAAATCATTGTAGTTTAATTTCTTTGCATACACTTCAAAGGAAGTGATGCGGTGGCTCAGTGGCTAAGATTCTGAGCTTGTCGATCAGAAAGGTCAGAGGTTTAGCGGTTTGAATCCCTAGTGTTGCATAACGGAGTGAGCTCCCGTTATTTGTCCCAGCTTCTGCCAACCAAGCAGTTCGAAAGTATGTAAAAATGCAAGTAGAAAAATAGGAGCCACCTTTGGTGGGAAGATAGCAGCGCTCCGTGCACCTTCGGTGTTTAGTCATGCCAGTCACAGAGACGTCTTCAGACAGTGCTGGCTCTATGGCTTTGAAACTAGCACGCATGTGCTAGGAGTCTTTACAATTTAAAGACTGGTAATTTCATCTCTTTGCATGGCTAGGTGGCACACATTCCCACTAAAAAGGGAATTTATAGGAAGATATGAAATCTTATCTGAAATTTCTTAGGGTTGTTTAACCTACCGGTTTTCATGGCTTATTAGTTTACATGCTATTATTGCCAGAAGTGAGGGAGAAAGATGGGTGTTATTTCTGATGTCTGTAAGATGGGATACGAATCATTTGGAGGCTGATTCACACATATGATATTATAAGTCTTCATCTTCATTGCATCAGCCTAACATTTCGTCAACGTTACAGTTGCATCAGCTTTACAGCTCTTAAATCTCAATACCTTAACAAGCATTTATTGCAAAATTGTAATAATAATAAGCCTTATTTAAAACCTATTAGGTGTCTACCTAGACAGATACTCATTCCTAATCATTGATGCTGCAAAAATGAATACATGTGCATTTTGACATTACAACACAAACAATGGCCTTCTGTACTTGTGTCATAATTTCAATCACGACTACATAAAGAGACAGATTGCCTTACAATATTGCAATGCATATTTCATCATTGGCCCTCCAGCAGACATTCATGCATGCAGTCCAGGAAGTGCCTAAGTCTTGCCCACAGTTCCTTATTCTGGTAAATTCTTCAGAATAAACCATATGGTAAACTTCCCAGGCAGTCCTGTTTCTTGTGTTCTTGCCATGCCCAATGTTCCTGCAAGGACAATCAGTAGTTGTGCTTCCTTCTGGATAGAAAACATTAATGGTGACAGCAATAGCAATAGCAATAGCAATAGCAGTAGACTTATATACCGCTTCATAGGCCTTTCAGGCCTCTCTAAGCGGTTTACAGAGAGTCAGCATATTGCCCCCAACAATCCGGGTCCTCATTTTACCCACCTCGGAAGGATGGAAGGCTGAGTCAACCCTGAGCCGGTGAGATTTGAACCGCTGACCTGCTGATCTAGCAGTAGCCTGCAGTGCTGCATTTAACCACTGCGCCACCTTGACAGTGGCAGATGGTGTTGGAGAAATACTTTTTGAAGTGACAAAGATTACAAATGGGGGTTGAGCATGGTTCATTGACTCTCCTATAGTATCTCATGAGGGCACCACCCTTACAAGTCCTATTTCTAGATTCATGACATGGGCTAATGCTCCAAGACCTTCAGTGGTTATCTGCCATGCTCATGAAGAAACAGTAAGAACATAACTTCAAACTCCTGACAGTTGATTTGCAGGACCCAGGCAGCTATGAAGAATGTAAATTTCTCTCATGTTAATGTCAGAGTATGTGTGATATTTCCCTTTGCTGTTATGTGTCCGTAATTTTAATCCCCACACAAAACATATTAGCTTATTCTATCATTTCACATACTGAAACATACTTCAGATATCAGATATCCTCTATGTATAAACCTAATTGCCCCATTTCTACCAAAACAACTTAATAGTAAATTCATATGCAGTGAGAATAAAAATGAAAAATAGTGTTTGGCTATTAAGCAAATAAAGACCACTTTTGTTTGAAGGAGCCTTATTTTTGCTTGTTCTTGACCAAGATATACTTGGATATAAATTCACTTAAAGTTAAAAAAAACCCAATAAAATATTTATCAAAATTCCATGGTTGCCAGTCTCACACAAATTGGCTCTAATTGGTGGATTAGTGATAAATACGACATTTGTATACCTGAAAAGCTTCATTGAACCAGTTTTCTAATTGTAGAATTATCTATATTCTATGAAAGAAATTTAGCTACAAAACGGATAGTTATTGTAATGTCCATGCGGGAAGGGGAAGAGAGGAGAGGAGAGGAAAGAAGAGAAGAGAAGGGAAGAGAAGAGAAGAGAAGAGAAGAGAAGATAATGTTAACATATAATTAGCAAAGCTTTTGCTAAAACTGCTGCCTTGACATAAATTACACAAGGTCACAACTTTACATCTCTAACAAGAAATTTGATAATGCTGTTGTGCACACATTAAAAAAACCAATTCAAAATTATCAGTGAGCTAAATCTGGATTATTAAAGATGTAAAAAATGCCACATAATGGGCACAGATTAAAGATATCAGAGTGGTTGGAGGTGATTTATATGAAAGGATAGAGAACATCAGAAGCAAATCTAACAAACAATTTTATCCAGAACGGTATAATTTGTTTGCCACATATTTCC
This sequence comes from Thamnophis elegans, assembly GCF_009769535.1. Classification (NCBI taxonomy): domain Eukaryota; kingdom Metazoa; phylum Chordata; class Lepidosauria; order Squamata; family Natricidae; genus Thamnophis; species Thamnophis elegans. Next base: position 142,188,050 of record NC_045541.1, on the reverse strand, counting down.
AAGCAACATGTAATTTTGACCTCAGCAAAGCAAGTGATGTGGCATAAGAAGCCTCAATCCCGAAGACTTAAATATATCTTCTAAAGTATTACATGAAGAATGCTTAGTAAAATGAACAGAAAACCAGAACTGGTTAGGGAAATGAAAAACAGAATTCCAAGATCACTGAGGACAATTTAAAGCCTTCTTTCGGCCATAATCTACATTTCTATGCATTTCTGTCATAATCTTCCAGCAGTTTGGCGGTTCGAATCCCTCGTATAGGTCTCCTGCGTGAGCAGGGGGTTGGACTAGATGACCTCCAATGTACCTTTCAACTCTGTTACTGTTACCTTAGTGTAGCCATTTCTTGGTGCCATTACACACATCTTTACATAGAAAGAAGCAGCATGAGAAACAGTAATGTTGAATATGTACATATGCATATAATATATTCTTACAACATTTTTCCCATTACCACAGCAATAATTAAGCAAACAATTCATTAAAAAGGTAGCTCTTACACTGGCCATAACTATCAAAATGTTGCCTATGAAAAAGTAGACTCCAGTGAACTCAATGGAGGTGCTGAATAATTTTGCATTGACTGTATGCTAGATTTTGTTACTATTATAATTATTATTAACGTATGGCATTGTTACAGTAGCCAGGAGATCACAATGGAATTGTAGAGTAATAGTTTACCTTGTTATCTTGTTGTAGCTTCCCAAGTGCACCACAGGAGGGCAAGCTGGCTTTGCACCAGAGAGAAAGATGAGAAGCACCAGAGAGAAAGATGACCTTTCCCAGAACTGTCTCACAAATGGGCACTGCAACTAGGAAAGTTTAGAGCTATCAGGAATGTGACTACCTACACAGAGCACCAACCCGTCTACCCACCAAAGTAGTATCTGTCTATCTACTTGCATAGAACATGCTTTAGAACTATTGGGGAGGGGAGAAGATGAGGTGAGTGACAGGAGCTCACCCCACCAAAGAGTGCTGGGACTTGAACTGCCGCAGCAGAGACCATCTCCAGCTTCATTAAGCCAATGAGGCACCACATCTCTGGCTAGTTTTAGTGGATACTCAAAACTGGCCTCTTCCCATTCCCATCCCTACATCTGAGAAAACAGAAGGAAGGAAGGAAGGAAGGAAGGAAGGAAGGAAGGAAGGAAGGAAGGAAGGAAGGAAGGAAGGAAGGAAGGAAGGAAGGAAGGAAGGTCCACCCCAGGTTTTTTCCATAGAATTTGAGTAGCAAGATCTTGGGATACTGGGAGGAGCATAATTTACCCATCTCTGATTGAACTTTAACTGAAGCGAGGTGGCTTTTTTGCAGAAGAATACTGAACATTCTGTAAACTATGTTTCGTAAGTGGCAGCCTTTTATTATTAGAAAGGACCCATTAGACATGAATTATTCCTGCTGTAATAATTTGAAATCTAAGTGCTCTTTAAATGTCATCAATAACTTATTCCAAGACAGAGGTTAATTTGGATCTCAAAAAGATAGTTCTACAAGCCAAAATATATTTTAGTATTAATATTTAACTGAAATATTTTCATTTTTACTGAAAGTAAGCACTTAGCTATGAATACAAATTTCTTTTTTGCAATATTGCATAATATTGAAGCTGTTTTATCTCTCTCTCTCTCTCTCTCTCACACACACACACACACACACACACACACACACAAACTTACTTAGAGTTAGGACAGAAGATGGTTATAAGAAAGGTTACACTGGAGTTGTTTCCATGTGATGCTGCACTGTTTTTCAAACTTAGCAATTTAAAGATGTGTGGATTTCAACTCCCAGTATTCCCAATATGCTCACTGGAGAATTCTGGGGATTGAAATCCACACCTCTTAAAGTTGCCAAATTTGAAAAACAGGGTGATACAACTGGAAGTGGCAATTGAGAAAGTTCAATTAAAAACAAAAACTGAGATTGTAAAGATGGTGCATTCTAAGCCAATCCTTGTCCTGTATGCATACACAGAGAGGCCCATGTTAAATAGAATTACTATGTGCATATCCCCAAATTTTGTAAGCCACCCAGAATCCACCACAATAGTCTGATTTAAACAAATTAACAAGTTGTAGTTATTGCAGCCACAAAAGGAGCAAATGCACTTCTTTTCTTGATTGTATATGGTGCTGATTTCTTCTGCCTCTTCTTTAAATACTTAAAATAAATTGTTAGACAAAGAGTTCTGGGTTTGAGTCCAAGCCAGGTGACAAATGAGCACATTTGTCTGCTTGAAGTGAAGGATAGTTTGTTTGACAGTGTAACACATGACACAGCTCTCGAAGATGGCCAAAAGCAAAAAGGCTAAGAGCGGTAATATGTATTATAAAGTTGTCCTGATGTTTGAAAAGTGTGTGGATGTATTGATTGGGGTGTTCGCTCCAAAAGATGTGTGAAGTCTGGCAGGGAGTCAATACCATTTCCCATCCCAGCAGGGTATGATAATAATTATGTCTTTATTAGGTTGTTTGGTTTGTCTGAAATACCAATTTCTGTTGTGACCCGCCAGTGGCCAGCATAGCCGGTGGCAGACTTAGACAGTGAGGAGTTGGGGAGGAACATTGGCCAGTCCTGGAGTGGGGGGAAAGCTCTGATGAGTGCTCTGTGTTGGAGAAAGACATGGGGCCAGGGCCATCCAACAGTTATCAGCTGCCTTCAGAGTTGGAGATCAGTGGGGCAGAAGAACAGCTGGAACCTGTTCCCGATGTGCGCATGTGCAGAGCTGCCAGGAGAAGGGAACAATTAAGGAACAAGGGCAAACTCAGGAGTAAAGGACACAGGTGGATGGTGAATGGCCCCTCCCATAGGGAATAAAGAGGAGCAAAAGGGGAGTGGAGTTTGCAGGAGACAATTTGTTTGTTTAATTTGTATGAAGATTTGTTTGTGACTCTCAGAAACTCCTTGCCACATATTTCCTTGTACAGTGTTGCATTTGGAAGCTATCGACCTGGCAACTATCCAAGGACTGATAAGGTCAGTGTTTCCAATTCACTCTTGAAAGACTGTTTGCCAGGACTTTGCTGGATGTGAATGCTAGGAATTCACATTAGCCAAATAAGAAGGGTTTTTCAGGACAAGGATTCTGTTTCATGATTTGGTGAAGCTTAGGTCAGAGCAACACCCCTCGAGAAGTTAAAATCTCTTAGAATATACAAAACAGCTTCTTTCTCAACAGCAGAAAACTGTTTACCATAGTATTTGCCAATTGTTAAGGAGAGGCTCTTTGTCAGTTTCAGCCTCCATGCCAAAGGTTTAACCAATGGCCTTTTGCAACATCGTGTTTCCTTTGTTACCTTTTTTTGATGGATTCACTTTGCCAGCAGGGGAGATTACTCACATGTGGAAAGAATGGTGAGGGATGGCCTGGATGGCATTTTCCTCTTTTTTTCCTGCTCTATATTCCTACAAAATATATTGCATTTTTAATATTTAGCAATTTCATTGGCATGATTCTAATAGGCCTCCCATGGTAAGCCTTTTCCTTACCTTTGATTATCATATTTTGCTATATAAGAACAAGGATGTCACTGGTTTGGCTAAGAAAATGGATAAATAAGGATCACTGGCAGTAAAAATAACTTCAGAAAAAATCTTGGGTGAAATTAGTTATTTATCAGTACTGGAGATTTCCTAAGTAAAGGGAGATGTCACAGATTGCAATAATATCTCCAGAGAATTTCCATGACAACAATTTTGCTTCCTAAACAAGCAACCTTGGCAAGATTCCGACATGCAGCATGGATAACAAAGCCTATACAAAATTATACTGATTGTTAGCATGTATTTATAATACATATAGTTCTGATATAGCTCAGAATATCATCTGTGCTGAGCTAGTTTGGAACAGAGCAGCATAGAAATGCCAGTAGTAATAAAATAAATACTATGGTTCAATTATTGCCAGGAACAATGGAATGAAGGAAGAATGAAGCTAAACATATCCAATGTTTGATCTTTCTGTTGTACATCTTAAATTTTGCCAGCAGATGGCAATGTTTTCTAGTCATAGGGCTAACAGTTTTTAATGTCCATGCATCTCCTTCATAATAGCCTTCCCTAATAAATAGAATTATAAACCTTATTTTATCAAATATTTTGCTTGTTAAATTGTTTAACTGTTTTATTGAATTCCACATTTTTTATTATAATTGAAATTTTCAATTTGGGTCTTTGGACTCTTTGAAGAAATGTCCATCTGGGTTCAGTACCAAGTGGGGAGAAAGACCCTGGAAACATGGAGGTTTTAATGGTGGACAAGGTTTTTGTATGTCCTGGGCAAATGAGCACATGGAAGAGAGAAGGGGGGGAGGGAGAAGGAGATTGATAGATTGATTGATTTATACCCACTCTTGGGCCCTGCCTTGGAGCCTCCTGTTCCTGTGTTCTGATTGGTTGTCAGACTCCCATGAGGCCATTCAGGAATAATTTTGTAGGTTGTCTTGAGTCCCAGGCTTGGTTGAATCTTGCTGGGTGATGATGTAATGAAGAGGGTTGTGTTTTGAAAGGATGTTGGGCAATTCCTATTATGGCTTAATGGTTTTGTCCTAGTTTGTATCTTGAGTGACAGATAATCCCATCATGTTCTGAGAGTGAAGGTATTTTGTTTTGTAGATATGTTGCAGCAGATTGAGGTTTGTAATCTACTTACGAAAGATCAGGACTTGAGACCACGAAGGAAGAGAAACAGGTTTATTGGATGCATCGAGTTCAGCGTGTTCACACACCAACATCTGAACTGCCTGGCTACGCCCAGGGCAGTGATTTTATACCTTTAATCAAACTTCGTCAATCAGAGGGCGTTTAAAGAGGCGTATTCATACAAAACGTAAAAACCCCTGTTCAGAACAGGGAAGTACATCTTGGAAAAATACAAAAGCAGATATTCATACCAACAGTTTTCTGCAACTTCTCTGTACTATCTCTACCCCACGTCTGGCTTACCTGTGCCCCTCCTTTGCAGAGTCTTGCCACACTGTTCAGCCCTATTTGTAATTTGAGGAAGTTAAAAGTCAACTTTGGGACTCCAGGGCACTGGAGTAAAAGGCCAAACTAAAATGAATCTATAAGGTCCATTCTATTAAGACCACCTAACCTGGCCAGCCACTGGTGGGTTTACCTGTGCAACCCATGCTGTATCATTCCCCCCTATTGAAACTTCACCCAATCCTAAGATTACTGTGTAGTTTCATAAATGGCAGGTTCCTCTCCATTAAGCATGAGCCCAACATATTTGCTTGAGCGTCCTTCTTCTGAGCATCCCACCAGGGCCAGGACCTTTGCAGTGGCCCATTTCTCCATCAAGAGGGGTGAAACCCTGGCAATTTCAGGAACCAGGAGTTAGAAGTGGAGGTTAAATCAAAACCTTTCCATTCCTGCCCTGGGACATGAGTGAGTTGCCTTATTTCTGTGGTGAGCTGCTTAATGACACGTTCAGTCTCATCAATGTGAAGGCAGCAATTAAACAAGTTGAACTTCCCACAGACCCTCCTTCCCTTGCGTGGAGGTAATCAAGAGCCAATCGATTTTGGTACACTGCAGTACAGAGTTTGCCAGTGGCACTGGAGAGGATATTCAAAGATTTATCAATCCTCTCTCCAGCCACGTCCAATACTGCCTGCAAATGCATGATCCAGTTGATCATGTAGATTGGGGTGCGGTAACCCCAAGACCCATCCTCTGCCCTAGTGGCCCTCCCATAGGTGCATACGATTCTCTCTGAGCTCCACATGTCGAATTTCTCGTATTCAGCCAGTTCCTTACAAGGAAAGTTAGAGAAGGCTGTGTCTACCTTCCTCTTCTGATGGATGGGGCCTACTGAGTCATACACCAGGACCCCTAGCACCTGTCGTGATTGGATGGGCAACAGAAAGAACCCAAAGTTTTATCCATCCAAGAACACAGGGAGGACTTCGTAGGCCAATGTGCCACGAATCCAATACATGTTCTCCGGGGCTTCCCAAGTGCTAGATGGGGTTTTGTGGCTTTTTTTCCCATTTTGTCCTTCTGTGGATCCTGCAGGCATTGAGTGCATTCCAATGGAGAGGGGGTAATGGCCTCCCTTGTGGCCCTGGGTTCCCTTGGGGCTCCCTTTTCCTTCCCTTGGGGCTGCCCCTCCCACCCTCCTGAGGGGTGCGTGTGGGACGGGGGTTCCTACCCTGTTGTAGGAGTGGCTCCAAAACCACCATTCCCTTTCCCTGTGTGTTTAGGGTGGCTATAGCTGTTCTGCTGAGGTTCTTGTCAAGTGTCCCCGCATGGCATTGATATGTTTCCAGGTAGTTGGATTGGGTTATCCAGACCTCCAGGCAACTGGCTTTAGCACTAGTGTTGCACGTTACACCTATGTGCCAGTACTTACTCAGACCTTGTGCATCCATGCTTGACAGATTTTCATCCTCTGACCACCATTGTAGAAACCACTGATTCCCTATATCCCCAATAAGCTGACAAGTTATCTCCACTATTATGGGAATCTGGTCATAAGTTATGTCATATTCCATTTTCAGACTGAAATCAAGGGGGGCTCACTTCACCTGAGCCCTTGTCCTTTCTGGAAAGGAGTCTGGGAAGGGTCTCTGAATGAGCTTTTTTGCGATGGCACCTAATGGTCGAATTGTACCGTTTGTTTGGTGCCCAAGTTGTGACATTGGGGTCCATGCAACACTGCCAATAGTTCCCTGTCTCCTCTGAACAGGGGGATAGCCCCTCCTCCGGATGGCAATTTAATAACCAGCGTTCATTATACACAAAATGCAGTCCCTGTTCACCCTGATAAAAGCAGTTTTTGCAAAGGGGGAAAGGCCCTGAACCCATTTCTTCTAGCATTGGCTCAGAAGTTACCTGTGCAGGGGAGTCATTTATAGAGGTGAGGGGCCTAGCTTCCGTTTGTTGGGGAGTACCCTCATTATCCTCATTCCCCCCTATAGGAAAGGATGGAGCGGGGGTCCTCGTAATCATTCGGAACTTCCCACACCACCAATGGGCCTCACCCTTTGCTCTGGCCAAGATTGCCTGATAGAGATAAAGAGAGTCAATGAGAATAGAAATGAATAGGAGAAAAAACACGATCAGAACTGCCGGCATCAGGCCTCTCCTAATGCACGCAGCTCGGCGTAGGCGCTAGTCAGTCTTCATGGTTGTGCCTGGGTATTGGACGGGGCGGAGTTTCCATGGTAGACGCGATACGTTGCCTGTGCGATGGGTGTCGACGGCACCTGGAGCGACACCTGCAGAGGGCGTTGGTTCTTCACCACCTGTTCGTAGAGCGACAGCTTCCCGTGTGTCCGCAGAAGAGGTGGCGTTCCTCCTGGTGTTTCCAAAACGTGAGGTATAGAGGCTTGGCAGGAGCACTGGAGGCCTTCCAGTAAGCTTTCGCAGCCAATTTAAAACGGGTCCAGTGAATCCAAGGCCTAATTTCAGTTACCTTAACAACAAGGGGAGAAAAAACAACAACAGCATACGGCCCACACCATTTGGGGCCCAATAGTTCCTTCTACCAGTCCTTCACCCAGACTTCTTGTCCTGGGTGGAAGTTGTGGACTGGAGTTACAATTTCATGAGAACGACAAGACAAAACATATTTTTGCAATTTGTGGACTATGGCATTCAGGGCTGGCAACTGTTTGAGCTTCACCATGTCTGTAACTTGGGGTTGGGCAACACCTGTGGGCCATGTAAATTAGGAACCCTCCCATACAACAATTCAAATGGCGAGACACCCAACTCCTCGGTGAGAGTGCACCTCTTTGCCAGCAACGCCATGCTGTGGGCATCATCCGGCCATTTGAGATGGGTTTCCTGATAAATTTTGGCCAACTTATCCTCTATGGTGTGATCTGCCCTCTTTACCCTCCCACCTGAACTGGGCCTTGACGAAGGGTTATTAGCAGCACATACCTGACATTGAGAGCAAACAGCAGCCGCCAGGCTAGACAAATTGTTGATATAGACCTCCCTGAGCCAAGGCTGTTTTTCAAAGCCGTTTTTCCTAAGTGCAAATGCTTATGCAGGGAGGAGACAGCATCCCATGCCAACTGCTGGGAAACAAACACCTTTTTGTGTCCGGCAGAACCTACCACCCATATAGTAGTTCCACCCCTATTGCTTCAGCTTGCTGGGTTCCTGAGTAACTATACGATGGGGGTTGTTCTTCCTGGGCCGGGGTCCACAGAGTAAGGCATGTGGCCTGTAAAGAAGGGGGATCCAAGGCTGCTGCTCTGGCAACTTGATCAGCTTTGTTGTTTTCTTTTTCAGTTGTTGAAACCCCTTTCTGATGACACTATACATGCATAATGGCAACTTGTTTGGGGGCCCATACACTGTCCAACAAATGCACAATTTGGGGTCATATCTGATGTCCTTTCCTCCAGCTGTGATGAGGCCTTTTTCCTGTGAAGAGCTTTTTCCTAAAACTCCATGGGCTTGGATGGTTAGGAAGGCCTATTTGGACTCTGTGTAAATGTTGACTCGTAGATCTCATGCCAATTCCAAAGCCTTGTGAGGGCATGTAGTTCTGCCAAGTGGGCACTGGTTTCTGGTGGTAGGGGCATGGCTTCCCACACATCATCAAGGGTGACTACAGCATAAGCTGCTTTTCGCATGCCCTCATGTAGAAAGCTGGTTCCATCTGTACAAAGAGTTGCATCTTTGTGTGATGTGGGTTTATCCTTCAAATCTGGGTGACTGGCCTAGGTTTCTTCAATGCTTTGCAAACAATCATGAGTAATTTCAGAGTCTGGTTCAGGCCACAAGGTTGCTGGATTCAAAGCATAGATTGGACAAACTTGATGAGGGGGTTATGTGTAATAAGCCCCTGATACTTCAACATTCGTGGATTGGTAAGCCACAAATGACCTTTCTGGTCTAGGACAGCCCGAAGAGCATGGGGGGTGTAGATATTTAATTGCTGTCCAAAGGTGAGCTTATTGGCTTCCTGGGTAAGTAGGGCAGTTCCTGTCACAGCCTTGAGACAGGCTGGCCACCCTTTGGCCACCTGATCCAGCTGTTTGGACAAATATGCAACCGGACGATACCATGTTCCCAACTGTTGGGTCAGTATCCCAATGGCCATATTCTGCTTAGTGTCCACAAACAACTGAAAAGGCTGTCAAGTCAGAAAACTAGGAGCCTGAGTCACAGCATGCTTCAATTTCAAAAAGCTGTTCTGTTCCTCTTCCTCTTAACTCAAGGGCTCCTTTTCCATTCCCCTTGGTAGTTTCATAAAGTGGCTTTGCTAACAATGCGAAATTGAGAATCCAAATGCGACAAAATTCTGCTGCCCCCAAAAAGCTCCTTAATTCCTTCCTATTTCGTGGGGCTGGCAATTGGCAAATGGTTTCCTTCCTCTCATGGCCCAAAGTTCTTTGTCCCTGCTGGATGTTGTAGCCCAAATACATAACTTCCAGTTGGACTAATTGGGCTTTGGTCCGAGAGGCCTCGTAGCAGGAGCAGTAGGGCTGCTGCAGTGGCATGACAAGCTTCCTCCGTCTGGCCTGTGACCAACAAGTCAGCTACATCTTGCAAAACCACATCAGGTGGGGCAATGTCTAAAAGTTTCAAATCCATGGCTAATGCAGCTCCAAATAAGGTGGGGGAGTTTTTTTTTTCAAAGTCTTGATGCAAACGTGTCCAAACATATTGCTGCTTTCTGCCTGTGACTGGGCATTTGAAGGCAAACGAATGCTGACTTTTTTTGATTGATGGGGATTTCAAAGAAAGCATCCTTTGAATCAATGACTGAAAACCATTTTCCTCTGCATGCCATTGAAGGCCCTCCTGTAAGATTCAGGTCTCCTGGGGCAGCTTGGTGGGGGGGGATCCCTTGGCATCCTAGGGCGGTCATCTTCCCTTTCCTCAGGGGGTGGAGCCCAGTCCCGGTTGAGGCACTCCCCTCCCCAGTGGCCATGTTCGTAACAGATGGCACATCGGTTCCGTCCCAAGGGTGGGGGCCTGTTCCCCTCCCTAATTGCTGCCGCGAGCACTTCTGCTTTTTTTCTGCATCTTTTGATTTTTTTTTTCTTCTTTTCCTCCAACAAGTCTCTATTGACGAGAGTTTTTCTAGCTACTTCCATAAGCTCATTGAGGGGCTTCCCCAGTGCCCCTTCCAGCTTCTACAGCTTGTGTCGGATGACTGAGAAATAAAGGCCATAGCTAGCATCCGAGCATTTTCAGGAAGGTTAGTGGTTACCATAAATAAAAACCTTGGGGCTTTCGGCAGAGTTTAGACATTTTAGTGGCTGGCTTTCCTCCCAGCCGGACAGCCCTTACAATTAACTGTTGATGATTACGTAGCAGAGTCAACTGGTGGGGGTCATAGGGGCTCCATCTCGGGTCCCTTGAAGGGAAGCGTTGCTCAGTAAAGTCAGCCAGATTGGTGTGAGCAGGAACATCAGGTTTTAGAATGTTAGACACTGCAATTCTAATCTTCTCCCTCTCTTCAGACTGCTCTATCTCCTCTTCCTTCTTCTCCCAAAATTCTGGTGAGCTCAGAGGGTCCCCATCCCCTGTCCCTCTGACAGGACTTTCTTCTGACATCATAGCCCTTGCTCTATCCACTCCACAGATGCTTGGCTTGTTGATGCCCTCAAGTCTCTTGAGCTACTAGGTGTAGCCTCCCTTTGGCATGGTCGTGGTGAGGGTCGTGGTGATCCTCTTCCTGTTCTGGCAAGTCTTCTGGGGCACTAGCTAGGATTGGTGGTCTCTGCTTGGGACATTTGGGGTTTGCAACCTGAACAGCCATAAGAATACACTGTTGGTCTTTTGCATTTGTTTTTTTTGCCAAGCTGTCTCCTCAACAAATTGTACTACACGTCAATATACGGATCCTGTTTGAACAGGATCAAACACTAACCTATGGACATTCAAAGCTATGTTGGGATCAAAAATTGCCTTTGTTGGGCCTCCCAAAACCAAAAGTGGGCCATTCAGATCCACAAAACTTTTTAAGCTCATGCCTGCTTCACTCAATGCCATAGTCCTGAGTCACATATCCTTCTTTAAAATGATTTAACATACATTGTAAGGGGTCAAGGGAATACTGCTGCCCCCCCCAACTCCTCCCAGGGTACCAGACAACAAGGATTTAGCAATCACCCCACACAGGCTTCTGACCCAGGATACCGGATGGACACGGCTATCGTAGGGAAATGCAGTAGCCCCCCCTCAATCACACACACACATACACTAGACAAATCCTCCCCAAAACCTTTCACCTAGTGAGGGAGATCAGGCCTCACCTCCGGCTCAACAAGGAGTCCGGGTCTAAATAGGGTTCCCACAGTACTTGCCTCATGTACTTGGCTTCCCTCCTGCGATGCTGGCCAGCCTTTTAGATGCCTTTTAGATGCCTGGTCTCTGGTCCTTCTCTGGTGGTTCTTGGAATCGCCAAACGCTGCTGCCAGAAGTCTGTCGCTGGGAAGTCCCTCAGATCAAACGGGTCCGTTGGCGCCAGGGAGGTTCCCCCTGACAAGATGAGCTCTGACACCGGGGTGGACGCTCCAGAGGGTCCCAAAGACCCCTCAACTCCTGCCTGGCTCGCCAAAAATGTTGCAGCAGATTGAGGTTTGTAATCTACTTACGAAAGATCAGGACTTGAGACCACGAAGGAAGAGAAACAGGTTTATTGGATGCATTGAGTTCAGCGTGTTCACACACCAACATCTGAACTGCCTGGCTACGCCCAGGGCAGTGATTTTATACCTTTAATCAAACTTCGTCAATCAGAGGGCGTTTAAAGAGGCGTATTCATACAAAACGTAAAAACCCCTGTTCAGAACAGGGAAGTACATCTTGGAAAAATACAAAAGCAGATATTCATACCAACAGTTTTCTGCAACTTCTCTGTACTATCTCTCCCCCACGTCTGGCTTCCTGTGCCCCTCCTTTGCAGAGTCTTGCCACACTGTTCAGCCCTATTTGTAATTTGAGGAAGTTAAAAGTCAACTTTGGGACTCCAGGGCACTGGAGTAAAAGGCCAAACTAAAATGAATCTATAAGGTCCATTCTATTAAGACCACCTAACCTGGCCAGCCACTGGTGGGTTTACCTGTGCAACCCATGCTGTATCAGATAGATTGGCCCAGTCTTTTGTCTTCTACATAAGTTGGCACCAGTCTTTCTGGGGCTATTAACAAAGGTGGGGGCTGCTTTCCAAGAGCATGTTTCTCCTTTTCTCATCCAGGGAGGTATAATATTCCACCTTTTTAATATTTCCTAGAATATTTCATTCTTCTAGAAGTGTGGGTGCTAACTTTCAACAGGACCACAATAAATTGAATTGACTCATAAACCAGAGTGAATACTCTACTTAAAATATATATATTTTAAGCACATTATTCAAAAAGCTTAGCATTAAAAAGCTTAGTATTCAGAATTGATATTTTATTCCCCCCCTCAAAAAAACACAATTTAGTGTTAGATTTTTATTCCCTGCCTTTTCTTCAAGAATTCAAAGTGATTTACTTGAAGGCCTCCCTTAATTTAATAACAACCTTGTGAAATAGATTGGGCAGTCAGGCAACCCAATCAGTTTTCATAGGGATGATTTGTCCCTGATTCTCTCCAATTCTACTCATAAATTATAATTTATGTTGCTGATCTTGATTAGTTTTGTTTTACAATGATTATTGATGTGTTTTACATATGTGTATATTGAGATTTTTAATGTGCTTTTTTATTGGGTTGTTGTTTGTATGTGTTGTGAGTCTCCCAGGGTTACTTAGATGATATGGTAGCCAGAGGTGGTATTCATCAGGTTCTGCCCAGTTCTGGAGAACCGGTAGCGGAAAGTTTGAGTAGTTCAGAGAACCAGTAAATACCACTGTTGTGTACTCGAGTTACAAACAGCCAGTGTTAATCAAGCCAGAGGATGGTTTCTATTGGCTCACGCAGGGAGGCGTTCCGGTGGGAGAATGGCAATGTTCTAATTGGTTAATGTAATAAATAGCTGTCAAATCAATGGGTTCCGTTCTGTTGTGTTAATGTTCTGAGTTAATAAAGACAGTTGAATGCAGAATCGTCTCAGTCGTTCTTCACTACTACAGAGAATTTAATATTGGCAATGAGGAGCAGAAACGAACTCACACAGTGTCGCAGTTTCTTAAGACCTCTCTGATTGCAACAATGTCTACCATTCTGAATTTCGCTCCCTTCAGCGCAGAGGAAGAATCATGGGAAGCGTTCTTAGAATGTTTTGAATGCTTTCTCATTGCCCATGATCTAGCTGAAGTAAATACTGATTGGAAAAAAGGTTTTTTTTTTTTAAGTGCTTGTGGCCCTGAAATGTTTAGAATGGCCCGGGCACTTATGGCCCCAACTCCTATTACTTCTGTTCTTTGGGACATACTACTCAGCAAATTAAAAAATCATTATTTGCCAGCACCCTCTAAGATAACGCATAGACACTCGCTCAGACAATGTACTCAAAGAGACAGGGAATCCATCTGCCAATTTATGGCTTCCCTCCGTCATGAGGCAATACATTGTGACTTCCGTGAGATGGACAAGGCTCTCTTAGAGCAGTTAGTCTGTGGCATTAGGGATATCAGACTGCAGTGCAGGCTTTAGCCAAACCTGAGCTAACACTCCAAGCTGCTATAGATGAGGCCAGGGCTGCTGAGATGGCCAAAAAATCTACCACACAAATTCAGAACAGCTTGAATGGCGCTAGCCAACAATTCTCCGCTTTAATTCACCAACAAGCTGATTCTGAGGACACTTGGTCTGAGGACTGTGAAGAAATTGCCCAACTTCAATCAAAACCTAAAACAACTCCTGGGCCCGCCAAATTCCCTGATGAGGGTTGCCTGGGATGTGGGGGCAAACATCTATGCTTAAATTTCCATTTTAAAACTGCAATCTGTTGTTGTTGTGGTCGGAAGGGGCATTTGGTGAGCGTCTGCCGTGCAATTTTTCCTGAACTTGATCGTCAATCTGACCAATTCTCTGCCAAAAAGTCTTCCAGGTCGCTGTCTGGCTCCCATTCTCAGTGCTCTATGCTGGGCAGCGAAAGCTACCAAGGCACTTGGGATGTCCAAACCACAGCCAAGCAAGCAACAAAGATGTCCAAATTTTTCTTCACTGTTAAGATCGAGGGCTCTCCATGCCGAATGGAGATCGACTTGGGGTCTACCAAATCTATCATTTCTTGGCCATCCTTTCAGAAAGCCTCCCTATCTAGATGCACCTGTCGTCTGAGGGACTATCAGGGTAATCTGATTCCAGTCGTTGGAATGGATTCAGTCCTAGTTGAACACAACACTTTCAAGGGTCATCTGCCTCTAGTCGTGGTTGCCAAACCGCTTACCACCTTGCTGGGAATTGACTGGTTCTAGCCCCTAGGTCTCACCATTGATAGCATCCATTCCACCATGACTCATGACTTTGTTGATATCATTTCAGATGTGTTTTCTAGCTCTTTGGGTAATTATAAGGGAACCCCCATCACCCTTAATTTAGATCCTAGGGTAGCCCTAATATGTTTAAAGGCTAGAAGGGTCCCATTCACTTTAAAGACCAAAGTAGAGGCAGAATTAAACAAATTAATTGAACAAGCGATTTTAGAACCCGTCGATCATGCACAGTGAGAGACTCCAATCATCACCTCTGTGAAGGCCGACGGGTCGATCAGGATTTGCGTGGATTACCACTCAACAATTAATAAGGTATTACAAGCTAACCCGTACCCCATACCAGTAGTACAACATCTGTTGCACTCTTTGGGACACGGCAAAATTTTTGCCAAGTTGGACATGGCATAGGCATATCAACAGTTGTCTGTTGATGACGTCTTTGCCAATGCTCAAACTATCGTAATGCACAAAGGGGCTTTTCGTTGCAAAAGACTGCAATTTGGGGTTTGTGTTACCCCTGGGCTATTCTAAAGTCTTATGGAGCGACTGCTCCAAGGACAGCATGGTCCTGTATTTTGACGACATATTGATTGCTGCTTCTTGCAAATCTGATGTTCTCGTCAAAGTACAGGCCATCCTGCTTCGTTTCAGACAAGCTGGGCTGAGGCTCAAGAGAATCAAGTGTCATCTAGGAGTTCCCTCTGTGGAATTCCTAGGATTTATAATTGATGGATGAGGAATTCACCCCACCCCAGCTAAGGTAGAGGCCATCCATAGAGCACCCACTCCTACTTCTAAAGGTAAGTTGCAGGCTTTCCTGGGTCTCCTGAATTTTTATGTAGTTTTCTTGCTGCATAAGGCCACAATAGTGGAGCTATTGCACAGACTTCTGGACAGTGCAGCTGTCTGACAGTGGGGGACACGGGAGACACAACCCTTCACCACTGTCAAACGTTTATTGATGCCATCAGCTGTCCTCATTGAGTATGAAGAGCAGCTGCCATTGACCCTCACCTGTGATGCCTCTCCATACGGTATAGGGGCTGTACTGGCTCACTTATTACCCTCAGGTCTATGGCCGCCACTTCCTCCTAATTACAGATCACAAGCCTCTTCTAGAAATTCTTGCAGGAGATCAGCCGACACCCCCCATACTGTCACCCCGCATGCTCCGGTGGTCTGAATTCCTAGCGAGTTATTCCTATCAATTGAAATATCGGCCTGGGAAACAGGTAGGGCATGTGGATGCACTAAGTCAATGCCCACTGCCCTTGCAGGTACAGGACCCAGCGCCTACTTCCCTTGTGCTAGCGGTAGAGGACCTGGAACTGCCACTCATCACCATGGATATAGCAACATCTACTCGCAGTGATAAGGTACTTTCCCGAGTTTTAGAATGGACCCTTAAGGGGTGGCCAGTGGAGCCTCTAACTGAAGATGTTGTGCCCTATAGCCAGAGGAGAATGGAGTTATCTGCCTTAAGAGTGTTTGTGCTGTGGGGCAGCCAAGTTGTAATTCCTACAGAACTCTGTTCTCAGGTATTACAAAGATTGCATATGGGCCATCCGAGCATATGCCACATGAAAGCCCTTGGCCGCAGCAGCGTATGGTGGCCAGGGTTGGATGATGACATCAAACAGTGGATGGGACAATATGTAGCTTGTCAATCTTTTTAGACCTGCTCCCCCACTGCATTACTGAGAGAATGGGAGCAGCTGTCCACCCCTTGGTCATGACTGCATCTCGATTTTGCAGGCCCTATACAAGGGACTTACATTATGATCATAGTAGACACATTTTCTAAATGGGTTGAAATTATACCCATGGCATCAACCACTGCTGAAGCCTCTATAAGAGTCCTAAAGAAATTGTTTGTTTGTCATGGTTGCCTGATGTTGTAGTTTCAGACAAGGGACCACACTGGACAGCAGCCATTCTCCAAGCATTCTTGGCTT
Organism: Thamnophis elegans; assembly: GCF_009769535.1. Taxonomy (NCBI): domain Eukaryota; kingdom Metazoa; phylum Chordata; class Lepidosauria; order Squamata; family Natricidae; genus Thamnophis; species Thamnophis elegans. The sequence goes on along the minus strand of NC_045541.1, from coordinate 142,171,740 downwards.
CTCTGGGTGTCCACCAGGTTCTAATGGCCCCTTTCCACCCTGCGAGTAACAACCAAGTGGAACAGGCCAACCGATCTGCCAAGGAGGCCTTAGGGAGAACGGGGTCAGGGACATTGCATGACAAAATTACCAGGTATTTGCCGTTCTAACATTCTACCCCCTTCCCAATAACTAACCAGAGCCCCGCCGAGTTATTGATGGGAAGGAAGCTCCGGACCACACTTGACAGGCTCCACCCGAATTATGGTATTCCAAAAAACCCATTAAGGCCTTTCCTAGCTAGGATGTTTGAAAAAGGGGACTGTGTTTTTGCACAAAACTTCGCTGGAGCACCTAAATGGCACAATAACTGAAATAACAGGACCCTGTTCTTACGGGGTCCTTCTGAGTGACGGTCGTCTGTGGTGGTGCCACATTGACCATCTGCGCCACTGCTGTGCATCCGGAGACCAGGTAGAAGAAGAGAACCAGCCCGACAACAAAAGAATCTGGATGGCCAAGCTATTCGGCAATGTCAATCCCCTCCCAAGCACTGCCCGTCGAACTCTCATCAGCTGATTTATCTCTGGACCCACATCTGCAGTCTGGGGTAGAGTCTCCGAGGCTGTCTAAGGACCGTCCTACTACTGCTCAGGAGGAGGGTACAGTCCTTCCTCCTACTCCAACACCGGCTCTGGAACTGCGATGCTCCGGAAGGGTCAGGTGCCGACCCGCCTATCTTTCCAACTACGTTTGCGTGAGCTCAGGGGAAATAAGTGTTGTGTACTCGAGTTACGACCAGCCAGTGTCAATCAAGCCAGATGGTGGTTTCTATTGGATCACACGTGGAGGCGTTCCGGCCGAAGAATGGCAACGTTCTAATTGATTAATGGTTTGACAGCTACCATATAAATAGCTGTCAAACCAATGGGTTCCATTCTGTTGTGTTAATGTTCTGAGTTGATAAAGACAGTTGAATGCAGAATCGCCTCAGTCGTTCCTCACTACTACAGAGAATTTAATAACCATCTCTGACTGGCCTTGCCCCCCCCCATCTATTCTCTGCCTCCTGAGTCTGAGCTGATCAGGAGGGAATGGGGATTTTGTAGTATCTTTCCCCTGCCCCCCAAGCCACACCCACAGAACCAGTAGTAAAGAATTTTGAATCCCATCACTGATGGTAGCCATACAAATCAAATTAGTAATAGCAAACACAGTAACTATACCTTAATCACTGTATGATACTGTTTTATGGCCTTTTAGAATCATAGAACCAAGTTAAGGTAAGTTAGTGAACAACTTGCCTCCAGAAGTTGTGAATGCTCCAACACTGGAAGATTTTAAGAAGATGTTGGATACCCATTTGTCCGAAGTGGTGTGGGGTTTCTTGCCTAAGCAGGGGGTTGGACTAGAAGGTCTCCAATGCCCCTTCCAACTCTGTTATTCTACAGTATATTCTAACTGCCTTGCACAATTTAGAAAAATACAGGTTTTAGAGTGCAGTTTCATTTCAGTTTTCAGGTGGTTTAGAAAGTCCCTATAAATGAAGTAAATGTGCATTAAAATGAGACTCAATCAATCACAGCTATCTCTGCTTATCTTCAAAGAGCTGGTCAAAGAATTTGCTCCTGAAAAGAATCCTGATGCTTGTGTTCTTGCTTTCCATTCTGAAGGATTATGAATTACGCCACATTATAACCTGGCTTAGATTTCAATTACTGATTACCTCCCTTTCATTCTTAATAATTCCAGCACATGTGCTTCTCATTATTTAGTCCTAATGTTTTGGTCAACATCAGGAAAAATAATAAAAGTTTTTTTAAAAAAGTACTTCCCTGGGGAGAATATATATTTTAAAAGAGCGCAAGCAACAAAATGGAGGAAATCTCTTCGACAGAAATCAGAACCTTTCCTCAGGGTTACATAACTGCATTGCATTTGATGTTTTCAAATTGCATAATCCTTTTTGGCATCCCCCTCTTAAAGGATTAGAATTAGCACCTACCTCCTCTGGTAGTATTGCCCAGAAGGTTCCCTTGTTATGTTAATCTCAAAATGCAGCGAGATGCTCTGTGATTAATTTACATGGGGAAATTTAAAAATACAAAATAAGCTAATTCAGTCAATATCTCAACATATAGTTTAAATGTAGTTAAATAATCTATGGACCCAATGAAGCAGTACAGTGGCCTAGAGGTGATGACACTCACCTCCCACCAGAGGTGAGTTCCTTCCTATTTGGTCCGGTTCGGCTGAATAGGTAGTAACTCTGGCGGACATGTGACTGTGCCAGTTCTATGATCGGCAGGGCCATCTTGATTCTGCATACGCGCAGAACAATCTTCATTAAAATTTTATTTTTTATTCATTTTTTAATGTTGTGTGCATGCACAGATCGTTTTAAATGAAAATGAGGGCACAGTTTTTTTACTACCGAACCAGTAGTAATGACGTCCGGAACCTACCCCTGCCTCACACTTGAGAGGTTAAGAGTTCAATCCCAGGCAGCAACAGATATTTCTCTATTTTAAGGCGCAAAGAGAAAATAACTGCTGCGAAGTCTGTATAGGCATCAGGAAGGGCATTCGGCCAGTAAATGCTCAGCTCCCTTCAGTTGCCCTGACTCCACCCCAATGAAAAGGGATTACAAGGTCATTACACAAAAAACCCTCTGCACCTAATAAATCTAATCTCTAATAGAATAAATCCTCAGATAGATGATCAAATATATTCTGATAAATTGCCAACATTTATTGTATTTATAAAATTTATACCAGTTTGCATCCATCACACAGTTTCAGCAACTCTGGGCATGATACAAAAATCAATCATATGAATAATAAATAAATGAATCAGAAGTGATGAGGGTGGGATAGTAATTTAATATCCTCCAAGTATTTTGGACTGCAACTTCTATTAACCCTGACAACTGTTTGTGATATCTGACTCACTGGAACTTTATTTAGAAATCTATAGAAGGTATCAACTGTATAGTTGCACTATAATAATTCAGGTTTATTCAAATAACAGCTATAATACTGGGGCTTTGCTATGTTTAGATTGTATTCCCTCAAAAGGTTTTTTTTCCAAATGGTATGAGACATGATGGCGAATCTTATGATAAATATGGATATCTATTTCATATAAGCATAATACATTTACTGAATGCTTTCATTTGTTGCTACAACCAGTATCAAAAGCAGGAATGGGCAATAATCAAATATTAAAACATCTGTCCCACACAGACAAAAATATCACCATGCTTTTGAGATACATACCATATAAAAACCACTCCATTGTGCAGCTTTAAGACAACCAAATCCATGATGTATAGTATATCATCAAGGAAAATAATTAGAGCTTACTCAACAGACCTTATGAGTAAACATGTATGCTCACAAATGGAGTAATTGATGGCATGTACCGTAGGTATATGTTGCTAACCAAAGTGGCCCAAACTTTTATTTGGGATTATGGAAAGAATTTCAGAAATAAAATTCCTTCTGCTGTTATTGTGTTTTTTTTTTTTCTTCCAAAGTTTCTCTTTAGAGATTTGATAGAAAGTCTTTTGGACATTCAAAATTCCAACTAATTACGCTGTATATTAAAGCCAATCTACTCCCAAACCAGTTGTAATGCAGAATCACTGTAATAATTAAAAGTAAACAATCTTATTTTTCCATTAGAATTCCTGTAATGTAATTTTTGAACATTGGATCATGATCACTGAATCTAAAACTTTTAGAAAATCTCACCCTACTCCTGATTAGTGGTCAAATATAAAAATAAATAATTGTCAGGCATAGATAAGTAAGCACACTTCAGTACTGAGGCTGGTTGAGCAAAGAATGGAGAAACGTTTTGTGCTGCTGGAACAGAAGTTTTTTTTTAGGTGAGAATTTGATGTACCTAAATAATATCTGAACTATTACAGATCAACTGATACCTTATACCAGTGGTTCCCAAACTTGGCAACTTTAAGACTTGTGGACTTCAACTCCCAGAATTCTCCAGCTAGCTCTTCTCTGGGAGAACTCTGGGAGTTGAAGTCCACAAGTCTTAAAGTTGCCAAGTTTGGGAATCACTGCCTTATACCTATCAACTTATACCTATTAATTTAGTGTCAAGTTACAGAGGTACTGGAAAAAATGATCAGTTTTCCTGTCAGAAAACTGGAAGCCATCTTTTGCATGGGGCCTTCAGGCCTGCCACATTTTCAACTGTGGGAAAATGGGAGGGGGAATTATATGGAGTATGGGAGATATATACTCAAAATAACATTCCTTTCTCAAAGAGTCAAGGACACATTGCCCTGCAGCTGGTGTCCTGGGTGTATCTGGGAGGCACCTCCTGTTTTGGATGATGCCTGATTGGATAATGTGAAGGACATGTGGGTGCTGGGCAGAGACTTGAACTTTCATTTGGGTGGGGAACCTGGAAACTTTCAGATTCGGGTTTTCCCAGATGTGCCAATATGACATCTCTAATGAAATGAAACTTTGAGGAAACTCAAGCCTCAGAGTCTTCTTTCATTGGGGGTGTTACTTTGACCTCTGACATTTACACTTACAACTCTTGCAGTATCTCCCTTGTCACATGATTAAAATTTGACCACTTGGCAACTGGCATGTATTGGTGACAGTTGCACTGTGTTTTTTTGGGGGGTGTGTGTGTCATGTGATTACCATTTGCCAACTTTCCAGCCAGCTTCTGAAAAACAAAATCGGTGGGGGAAGCCACATTTGCATAATGGCCACATGATTCACTTAACAGCTGAAGTGATTCACTTAACAACCATGGCAAAAAAGGTTGTAAAATGGGGCATGACTCATTTAATAACCACCTTGTTTAACAACAAAAATGTTGTGCTCACTTGTGGCCATAGGTCGAGGGTTACCTGGTACTACGAATTTTTTGCTAGTTATCAACATCAGATAAGAGGGGGAGCCATGATAAAATGTCTACAGTATCATCTTTGGAGAGAAATGGGGGGGGGATATGAAATATTTCTACCTGAGGCTGCCTTTTGGAGGAAGCAATGCCAGTTCAGATGATTAAATAATGTGACTAAGTAGATGGCAGCCTCATAGGGATGCTGAGAAGAAGTTCATCATGTATACAGTGTGTTGGGCTATGCTGCCAGTATCTTCAAATATCCTGTTAATGAGAGCAGAAATTATATTCACAAGGAACTTGGTGAACTGTTTCCTTTGGAGGCTTCTTCTCCCTCCAATAATGAGCACCAGAAGGGTTTCTGGGGAACAATCTTGCCCTGGGAGAAGGAAAAATAAAGAGAATCAGATTAAGCCAGTTCCATGAAGAAAGAGCAAAAGGAGAAGAGGAAAAGCAGAGGGGGTTGGGGGGCTAAAGGAAAGTGGAATAGGATAGTAAAGAACACGTTAGCTAAAGTAGAAAATAGAAGTAATGCAAAGCAGGGTGGAATGTGATCCAGATGTCATCCATCTAGGCAACCAAGCTAACCACCATTCTCATACTTTTCATCCTTTCTGTACTCCCTCCGCCCCCCTTTCTGGATGTCTCGTATCTTTGGAAAGTATCATCCTAAGAGCATGAACTTGTAATTCAGGAACCAGCAAACGTAAGTGCCAGGGGCTAATAAATACATCTGTTGTGCAAGCTTTTGACAATCTCGTCTCCAGCATCTAGCATGGAATTTCACATAAGCTCATTGAAGAATGCTGGTGTTTTATGAAATGTTGACGTTCTCATCAGAAATATTTTGGGCTTTGGTGTTTTTGTTTGAAATCAGGAGACATATCATGTGACAGCCCTGTAATTTTGTGAGATCTGGGATATTTGCAAAAAAAAACAACCCATCTATTTTAATTTTTGATTAATTTTTATATCATGTTGAGGTTCTGCAAATGTGATCCAGGGATGTTGATATTGCCTTAGCACCAGTGGGGATTATGTTGCTGTTGATTCCTGGTCTAGCTATTGGTTTTGATAAGCCGTTCTACAGACCTGTTTTGGCTGAAGAGCACTGCAGAAATGCTTTAAAGAAATAAACAAAGATGGTTGCCAAGTGCAAGCAAGGCCCATGTTAAGGCAGAAGTGTGTTTTCAATATTTTGAGTTTGCCTGAATTTCCTGAGAAAACAAGTAATCTTATACAAATAGAATTATGATTTCCAACCTCACCAGATGAAAGCCAGGTGAGAATTATGGGGCCCATCTGGTTCCTGAATTATAATGATGCGTGAGGGAAAGGGACCATTTTTTAAATAACACCTTAATTAAAAATGGAGAGAAATAGTTATGGAGGCAATTAGGGTATGGGGGCTTACTTTTCCATTTATTTCCATTTTGTAAAGCCAATTGTATCGAGTACTAATTAAGGACCATTCTTGTAGCTGCTTTCATCATTCACATTTTCTTCTTCATAGAGTGACTAGCATAATATGATCATGTTTGTATGGCACAGCTAATTCAATGTGCTCAGCTCTGCAGGTGGCCAAGAGCCAGATATCCTTGTTAAATATCCCCTGATGATTATCAAGCCAGAATAAAGAGTCCTTTTCATTTTCTTTCATGGTTGCATAATAGCATTTGATGCAACAAATCTTGGGAGAGGCTAAGGATGGGCAAAGTTTGGAATGGAATGAAGACAGCTGTCTTAGGGAGTCCCAGGTGTTGAAGCCTAAAAGGCAAAATATGAGAAAGGGTGGGCAGAAGTAACAAAGAAATCCAGAACCACAAAAGTGAAATTAAATGAGTGAGAAGAAGAGTAGGAAGACTTGTAAGACTCAGGAATGGCAAGGTTACAGTTTCTTCTTGCCACACTTCCCATTCAAATGTAAATCCATGAGTTTATTATGACACCTTAGGGTAGGGGTGTCAAACTCATGTCATCACGGTGGCGTCATGTGATGTATCAGGACTTTTTTTCCCCTTTGCTTTGCCGGGCGTGGGCATAGCCAGCATGTGACACATCCAGCCCTTTGTTTTATCACCACACAATAAAAATGCATTATAATAATATGGGAATAATCCTAATTCCAAAATTAGGAAAGTGCCTAATTTATTTTGTAAAGGATGCTTAAACAAATTCTGTCATTTGTTCTTTCTTAGCCTAATGTGCTTTATCCTTGATCTCCTGGCTTACAAAGCAGTTTACAGAACAAAAATAATGAAGTGGTAGAGACTTGAATGTCAGCTTTTTTTTAATCCAACACAACTTGGAATTGGTTCTTTGTAAACTTAAATATGAAGACCATGGTTGGCAAGTGTGTGGGGACTTGAAGGTCTTGTACATGCTGCTCGGGCAACAAGCTGGGTATACCAAATACCCTTGTTTTCTGTGTCTATGGGACAGTCAAGACCGACAAAATCACTGGACCAAGAAGTGTTGGCAGCTGAGGGTGCTAACAGTGAAAAAAATGTCCTCCGAGAAACTTTTGTACCTCCCCATAAAGTTCTTCTACCACCTCTCCACATAAAATTGGGATTGATGAAGCATTTTGTAAAATCACTTCCAAGAGATGGAGAATGCTTCAAATACTTGGTCACCAAGTTTTCCTGCCTATCGGAGGCAAAATTGAAGGAAGGTGTGTCTGTCGGACCAGACATTAGAAGGCTTATAGTTGATCAAGAGTTTGTCAATACCATGATGGATCCTCAAAAAGAAGGGTGGATTGCATTTAAAGAAGTCGTACAGAAATTTTTAGGCAATAACGAAGATCCTCACTACCAAAAGATTGTCGGAAGAATGCTGAAAGCATTTCAAGCTTTAGGTTGCCTGATGAGTTTGAAAGTGCATTTCCTCCAGTCCCACCTTGACTATTTTCCTGAAAATTTGGGAGCTGTGAGTGAGGAACAAGGTGAATGATTCCACCAAGACATTAAAGAGATTGAAAGGGGATACCAGGGAAAATGGAGCATTACAATGATGGCAGACTACTGTTGGATGCTTCAGAGAGACATTCCAGATGCTACTCACAAGTGTAAATGCACCAAGAGGAGCCTCACAAGGAAGAAGAATCAAGTTTTGTGTGTGTAGGTGAGCTCATTTCAGTTCAAAAAAGGATTTTCATGAAAATATTGTAATAAAATTTTAATTTTATAAGTCTATTTCCATTTATTTTGAGGTATTGCCTTATTTAACATAGTTACCTAAATTGTCAGGAAACGTGATGTCCTATGACAAAATGGAGGTCATTTTTGGATTCAGCGCACCAAAAAACATAAAGATTACATGGAAAAACCAGAACAGCTCTCGAAATTTTTTTTTTGCAGACCTGTGAATTGGAGAGAAATTCAAAACCAAAGATGCCATCAATAAATTTAACCAAATATTTGTAAATCATTCTGAATTTATAGGAAAAGGTGAAGTACAGATAGTCCTTGACTCCAAAATTTATGTTGCTAAGTGAAACTTTTGTTAAGTCAGTTTGCCCCATTTTACGATTTTTCTTGCCACAGTTGTTAAGCGAAACATTGCATTTATTAAGTTAGCAACATGATTATTCAGTGAATCTGCATTCCCCGTTGTCTTTGCTTGTCAGAAGGTCGCAAAAACAGATCACATGACCCCAGGACACTGCAGTCATCATAAATACGAACCACTAGCCAAGCATCTGAATTTTAATCATGTGATCAAGGGGATCCTGCAACAGTCGTAAGTGTGAAAAATAGTCATAAGTCACTTTTTCAGTGCTGTTGTAACTTTGAACGGTCACTAAATGAACCATTGTAAGTCGAGGACTACCTGTACAAATTCAATGGTCCCTATTCTGCACAAATTACATTTGGTATAGGAATTAAATTCAGACTGATCTCAGTTCCTATGCTGTGCATCAATGCTTAATTTTTACAGTAAATCTCTGCTCACTGAGAGACTAGAATATTTGCAGACAAATAGTTAGGTTCACATCCTATGCATTCCCATAGTTGCCTAGTTCTAATTTCTCCCTTTTGTAAACTTTTAAAAAACAGAAAGTATGCGGGATGGTTTCTGGACTTCTTTCGAATCTCTCAGTGAATTTAGAATGGAGGTTGACTCCCTGCTCAACAGCCATAGGAATTCACTGAGGAATTTTTTCTGGATCCAAACTGCCTTGCTTCATCCGGTTTCAAATCTTTTCTTTCTTTTTTCTACTTTTCCCACCACACCAAAAGTGATCTAGTTCTATTCTGTTTGTTTGGAAAAATTTTTGCTGATAGACAAATTGACAAACAGACGGATCAATAAAATCCCTTCAGGTATATGGATAGTACTTGCCTTACAGCTGTGGCATACAGTTGTATGATTGACCAAAACTCACTTAACAGCTGCATTGTTTAGCCATCTAAATTTTGGGCTCAAATGTGGTTATACAGAGGTGGGTTGCTGCCGGTTCAGCCTGGATCAGCCGAACCAGTAGTAGTGGTGGTGGGAGGCTCCGCCCACCTGCCTGGATGCTTCTGTGCATGCGCAGAAGCATCGCACACACAGATGCGCGACCGAACTGGTAATAAAAATATTGGCAACCCACCTCTGTGGTTATAGGTTGAGGCCTACATA
>NC_045541.1:142127239-142157239 GCF_009769535.1 Thamnophis elegans | reverse complement strand
CTTTGCACCTTTTCTTGTGCAGAGCTACTTTCCTCCGGTTAATTCAATAGCTATAACTTTTTCTCATGCCAACTTTCTTCACAAAATGTCTGCTTTCTTGGGAGACATCAAGGCATTACTCACATATGACAAATCCTTTTAGGGGGTCAGGAATAGTGTTTCAGAAATTGTTCCTTCTAATCTAATCAAGATCATGTGAGGTACTAATACCAGTCTATAAAGCCTTAGTAAGACCACACCTAGAATACTGCGTCCAATTTTGGTCACGACACTATCAAAAAAGATGTTGAGACTCTAGAAAAAGTGCAGAGAACAGCAACCAGGATGATTAGGGAACTGGAGATTAAAACATATGAAGAATGATTGCAGGAACCGGACATGGCTAGTCTAGTGAAGAGAAGGACCAAGGGAGACATGATAGCAGTGTTCCAATACTTGAGGGGTGGTCACAGAGATGAGTGGGTCAATCTATTTTCCAAAGCACCAGAAGACCAGACGAGGAATAATGGATGGAAACTGAGAGATTCAACCTAGAAATAAGCTAATTTTCTGACAATCAACCAATGAAACAGCTTGCCTTCAGAAATTGTGGAAGCTTCATCATCGGACATTTTCAAGAAGAGACTGGGCTGCCATCTGTCAGAAGTGGTGTAGGGCCTTCTGCTTGGTGAGGGCGGTGGACTAGATTACATACCAGGTCCCTTCCAACTATTCTATTCTATTTTTTCTATTCTATTCTATTCTATTCCATTCCATTCTATTCTATTCTATTCCCGAATAGAAATAGAGATAATCTGAAGCTGTTAACAAGAATGCAAGTTCTTAAATATTTCTATTTGTAAAAAGCAACATTCTCAATGCATCTTTGAAGCCTTTAATTTTGGATGCATCATAAAATCATGTCTAAATCTTTCTAAGATGTCAGGTGATGAGAGGAACATACAACAACTTTCCAATATCCATAAAATGTATGTATGTGTGTGCATGTGTGTGTGCGTGCGTGCATGCACGCATTTATCTGAACTGATCATCTAACAATTTAGATACTGTGAAAAAAGAGATCAGAAAGTAATCCCTCCTTTTGTTTGAAATAAATAAAAAGATTGAAGTGTGTATTGTTTAGTTACATATTTATTTATTTATTACATATATACCTCACCCATTTGGCTAACAAAGCTCCCTGCATTCACAAGGGTTTCAGCTGATGAAAATGTGTTCCCAAATATGAGAGAGAAAGAGAGGGGGGAGGGAGGGAGGGGGAGAATAAAAATAAAGTCACATGTATATACAGCATAAGCTGAACTAGTTACCCTTCCACTTATGAGTCAGAGGACCTAGCTGGCCAATAAGAGCCTTTTCAGTAGTAGCTCCGACCCTTTGGAACGACCTCCCCATGGAGATTCGTACCCTCACCACCCTCCAGACCTTCCGCACAGCCCTTAAGATCTGGCTATCCCGCCAGGCCTGGGGTTAAAGATTGGGATCCGTCCCCACCCGAATGATGTATGAATGTTGCTTCTATTTTTTAATTTTGTATTGTCTGTATATGTCATCCCCTCCCTATAGGTTGTAAGCCACCCTGAGTCCCCTCAGGGAAAAGGGCGGCCTATAAATAAAAGCAATCTATAATCTATAATCTATAATTGAAGATTCTACAGTTCATTCCAGGGTGCAAAGACCAAACAGATACAGAGAGAACAAAGTCATACAGTAAATACAGTTCTCTTGGCAAATACCATTTTTGTTATATTTGCTATTAAGTAAGCTGTTGCTAACTAAATATTCATGAATGAATATATACATATATACCTGGGGTCAATTGATCGCCATCTGAAACCTTCCCAGCTGACTTCCCACAACAAAATCAATGGGGAAAACTAGATTCACTTAAAAATCATGGCAAAAAAGTGATAAAATCTAGCACAACTCACTTAACAATCACCTTAGTTAGCAAGGGAAATTCTGATCCCAGTTATGGTCATAAGCCAAGCCCTGCCAGAACTTTATTTCTTTTTTCTAAACCTGAGCTAGGACAGTAGTCCCTGGCAGCCTTCATTCTGAATTACTTTTCCATACATCTCCCCGTGGAGATCCAGACCCTCGCCACCCTTCAGGCTTTCCGCAAAGCCGTTAAAACCTGGCTGTTCTGGCAGGCCTGGGGCTGATGAGTTCCCAGCCCCACTCGAATTGTTGCGGCTGTTGATGAGTTTTTAATCTGTTTGTATTTGTCTGTCTTTTCATTTTTTGTATTTCCCCTTTCCCCTATTTAGTTTGTTACCACCCTGGGTCCCCTCGGGGAATAGGGCGGCATACAAGTTCAATAAAACTAAACTAAACTAAACAGCTATTTTCCCCTCCCCAGTTATTTTAGTTACTGGTAGAGTACAACAAACAAGTGAAACAACAAAATATAGTAATGATTATGCAGCAAAAGCAATTGTCCACGTTGTGGTGATGAAAATAAACTAAATGTGAAAAAGAAAAAGGAACATGAAAAGAATGCATGTTTAGATGTGTTTAGGTATGTGTGTGTGTGTGTGTGTGTGTGTGTGTTCCTTAAACCTATTAAATCTAGACCAAGTTGAATCATATTGTTCCATTTTCTCATTTCCACAAAATAGAACTTTTGAAAATGGATAACAAACACATTTTAATTTATCTTTAATTTTTTCATTCAATTTTTTATAGATGCCCAATTCAATCAAGTGACATTCTTGAATCTTTCCATTTAGAATTATTCTCTTTGCCAAATCTAGCCTTTGCCAAATCTAGTCCTTGCTTTTTTATAAAACAACAACTTCTGTATTTCCCCAGCAACATCATAGGGTAACTTATAATAATACATGCATGCATGCATACATATATATCCCCTTCCATTCTTCTAAAGTCCTGCCTCTTTATTTTGACCTATTTCCTGCTTTAGATTTTATTTTAATTTTTACAAAAAGTCTCCTTTTTGTAATGCATATTGCTATTTCTTTATGGTCAATCCCTGATTTTTTGGCTTATATTGCTATTGATAATCATATTTGTCATATTCATCCATTTATATGCATGCCAAACCACTATTATTATTTCTGCTATCACCACTCTGCTTCCTAGTAGCACTGCACATTTAAAATATGATTCAGAAATCTTTTTGGAGGTCTTGGACAAATACTCTGCAATTCAGGCACAGAAATCTGAACAAACCCAGGTTTGAATAGCAGCGACATGGTATGATTGCACGAGATTGTATGAGATTCAAAAGCACAGTCTTGCCCTTTATTCATCCATTCTTTCTACATCTTTCCAAAGGAGTAGAATTATAGCTGGTCCTAGACTTATGAACGTAGTGGAGCCCAACATTTCTGTTGTTAAGTGAAACATTTGTTAAATGAGTTTTGCCCCATTGCACAACCTTTCTTGCCACAGTTGTTAAGTAATTCTCTCCAGTTGATAAATTAGTTATGTCAAGATTGAACCACTTTGCTTCTTTCAAACCTTAATGCTTTTCAACTTGCCAATGAACTGGGGGAGGGAAGAAGGAAATAGAATGTTGAGAATGTGTGGACTGTGAGAGCCTGGAGAATGTGTGCATGGACAGTGAAAGCCAAGATCACCAATGCAGGTGCTTGAGAAAGAAATGGACTGTTCCCATAACAAAAGGACCTCTCATAATTGAACAATGCGATCACCAGGGGCAGGGAGAAGAGAAAGCTATTATTTAACTAAGCAAGCATTTGCACAAGAATACCAGAGATGGTTTTGTTTTATTTATTTGTTTGTTTTGTCAAACGTGTATAAGATAATAGATATAAGTATATACAAGATTATGAGTACATGAAATGGATATGAATAAATGGGGTTGTTAGGACAGGAGCGGTAGGCACACTGGTGCGCTTATGTATGCCCCCTACAGACTTCTTAGAAATGTGGTGAGATCAACAGTGGACAGTCTAAGGTTAAAGGTGTAGAGGTTTGGGGCAGAAATCACTGAGTCAGGTAAAGCTTTCCAGGCATTGACCACTCTGTGCTGAAGTCGTATTTTCTGCAATTGAGTTTGGTACGGTTTACCTTAAGTTTGTATCTATTATGTGCTCATGTACTGTTGTGATTGAAGCTGAAGTCGTCATTTACAGGTAGAACATTGTAGTAGATAATTTTATGTATGTTATGCTTAGGTCAGACTGAAGGCGGTGTAGTTCTAAGTTTTCTAAGCCCAAAACGTCAAGTCTGGTGGCATAAGGTATTCTGTTGCGAGCAGTAGAGTAGAGGACTCTTCTCATGAAATATCTCTGAACTCATTTAATTATGTTAATGTCTGATATGCAGTGCGGAATCCAGACAGTTGAGCTGTATTCGATAATTGGTCTAGCAAATGTTTGTATGCTTTGGTTAGTAGTACAGTGTTACCAGAGAAGAAACTACACAGGATTAAGTTAACAACTCTTAATGCCTTTTTGGCAATGTTGTTAACAGTGGGCTCTGGCACTTAGATAATTAGAGATGAGTACTCCAAGGCATGGGTGGGTTCTAGATTCTTTTATTGCCGGTTTGCTCAGGGACGCGCTTTGCGTGCGTGCTTGATATGCACTATGCACACATGCACAGAAGCAAAAAAAAAACAAGATGTCATCGCCTATAGCTCCATCAATAGAACTGGTTCAGGGGCGTGGGCGGCCAAGTTACTACCTACTCAGACAAACAGGGCCAAACCGGTAGGAACCCACCTCTGCTCCAAGGTCCTTGAGAGGGTGAAAGTCATTTACAAATTCGTATCTGCCCAGCTTACATTTTGTGTTCTGATTTGTTTTGCCAGTGTGTAAGACAGTGTTGGTTGAAATTTGAAGTTGCCAATTGTTTGACCATTCTGACACATAGTCAAGGTCTTTCTGAAGAGTAGCAGTATTGTTGGTGGTATTGAATAGTTTTACATCATCAGCATAGAGACCACAGTTGCTTATAATATGATCACAAAGGTTATTTATGTAAAGTATGAAGAGTGTTGGTCCTAAAATGCTGCCTTGGGGAACATCACTGTTAACAGGTGTAGGATTTGATAGGACATTCCCTATTTTAATCACTTGTTGCCTGTTTGACAGGAATGCAGTTATCCAATTATGCAGGGGTCCAGAAGTGCCATAAGATTTTAGTTTTAGAAGTAGTTTGTCATGTACTACTGAACCAAAGGCTTTACAGAAGTCTTTGTAAATTGCATCTATTGCTTTGCCTTGGTCAAGTTGTGTAGTCCATATGTTTTTGCAGGGTAGGTGTTGCAGATTAGAGGACATTTTTTTCTGAAACCAAATTGTTTGTTATAGAGCAGGTTGTTTGTCTCTTAAGTGGAGGGCAATGGATTGGTTTATGATTGATTCCATAACAGGGTCAATTAGAAATTCAAGTAAATGAGGGCAGTTATGATATTGTTGCCATTAGAGAAACTTGGTGGGATGAAACCACAATTGGAACACACAGCTAGAAGGATTTAAATTATTTAAAAGAAATAGACCAAATAAAAGAGGAGGTAGAGTTGCACTATATATAAGAAATAACTACATCTCTACAGAAATAGAGCACAACAATGATGAGAACTATCTTGAATGCATTTGGATCAATATTAAAGGGGGAGAACGACATTGCTATAGGTCTATACTACAGGCCACCCAACCAAGCAGAGGAAGTAGATGAACTTTTTGCTAGTCAGCTAACTAAGGTATGTAGGAAGCACACCACAATAGTAAATGGGGATTTTAACTACCCTGACATCAACTGGGAAACAAACACTGCAGCAAATGGAAGATCCAACAGGTTCCTAACAAACCTAGCAGACAATTTTGTTTCCCAAAAGGTAGAGAAGGGATCAGCCATATTGGACTTAATTCTCACTAACAGAGAGGAAATGATAGAAGGTATTGAAGCTGCAGGAACCTTGGAGGCAAGCAATCATGCAGTACTGGAATTCAACATTATGCAAACACAAGTAGTAGAACAAAGTCAAACTAGAGTATTGAACTTTAAGAGAGCTAATTTCAATAAACTTAGAGAGAGTTTGGGAAGGATTCCATGGATGAGAATCCTCAAGGGGAAAACAACTCAAGCTTGGGAAATTTTGAAAACTGAGATTATAAAAGCCCAGTCTAACACAATACCAATGAAGAAGAAAAATAACAGCTCCCAAAAGAAACCAGCATGGCTGCATAAAGAACTTTCTGAGAAATTGAAAGACAAAAAAGATATAAGTGGAAAGAGGGGCAGAATATCAGCAAATTGCCCGAGCCTGTAAAGATGAACTGAGGAAAGTCAAGGCTCACAATGAAGAAAGGTTTGCCACAAAAGTAAAAAATAACAAAAAAAGTATGGTACGGACTGGCAGGAGGAGTGAATGAGTGAGTGGCGACTGGACGGGTGGGGGGAGTGAAATTCTGGTACTGTCCCACTGGATGAAAGGGTTCTAAAATGTACAGTACCGGTGCAAACCAGGAGCAACCCACCCCTGATGCACAAATATAGTGTATGGAGAGCAGAAGAGCTAATAACTGTTTTTTTCCCCCTTTTTTCTTTTGGGGAGTGGATGAATTGATACAAACATTTACTAATATAATACGATGTTGGCTATGTAATAGTATACATGAAAATGAAAAATAAAAAACTTTTTGAAAAAAAAAAGAACTGGCTGAATACCACCTCTGGATCCTGTGGAATGACTTGCATGCATTACACTCAAAGCACAGAGTTCCTCCCTATGCTAGGGATTAGCGTCTCTTTAGAGAAAACACACCTCTTCCAAATGATAACTTACCACCACTGGGCTTGTCAAAAGCTGTTGCCTCCGTGTTTAATTAGCATAGAGCTCTGAGGCGAAATAACAGCTTCTGTGGGAAGGCATAATAATGAGATTCCCTTGGGTTTGGCATGCTTAAAGGGAAAGCTTTCTATTTCATGGAATGAAATCTTCGCTCCAAAGTTCCCAGAACTACAAATTATAACCTGGTGCCACCTGTCATAACATTTTGGTTCCTTTCTTCAGCAACTCCGTTTCTTTAGTCAGTTTTCAAATTTTTGAAATGGGTAACCTGACTGTTAACAAGAGTGCAAGTTCTTAAATATTTCTATTTGTAAAAAAGTAACATTCTCAATGCATTTTTGCAGGCTTTAATTTTGGATGCATCATAAAATCTTGTCTAAATCTTTCCAAGATGTCAGGTGATGAGAGGATCATACAACAACTTTCCAATAGCCATAAATGTATGTATAGTGTGTATGTGTGTGTATTTATCTGATCTGATCAACTAACAATTTAGATACTGTGAAACAAGGAGATCAGAAAGTAATCTCACCTTTTGTTTGAAATAATTAAAAAGATTGAGGTGTGTATTGTTTAGTTACATATTGATTGATTTATTACATATATACGTCACCCATTTGGCTAACAAGACTCCCTGCATTCACAAGGGTTTCAACTGATGAAAATGTGTTCCCAAATGAGAGAGAGAGAGAGGAGGAAGGGAGGGAGGGAGAGAGAGAGGGAGAGAGAGAGAGAGGGAGGGAGGGAGAGAGAGAGAGAGAGAGAGAGAGAGAGAGAGAGAGAGAGAGAGACTGTGCATGTATATAAATATACATATACATATATCCATGGGTGGAGAGATAGAGAATAAAAGTAAAGTCACATGTACATACAGCATAAGCTGAACTAGTTACCCTTCCACTTATGAGTCAGAGGAAATAGCTGGCCAATAATTGGAGATTCTACACTTCATTCCAGGGTTCAAAGAAATCAAAGAAGGAACAGATACAGAGAGAACAAAGCCATACAGTAAGTACAGTTCTCTTGGCAAATACCATTTTTGTTACATTTGCTATTAAGTAAGCTGTTGCTAACTAAAAATTTATGTATATGTATATGTGTATGTGTATGTGCATGTGCATGTGCATATGCATGTGCATATGCATATGCATATGCATATGTATATGTATATGTATATGTATGTATGTAATGTCAGCCTATCTATACATTACATGGTATCCTTAAGTATTTTGAAATTTAGTGGTAGTGTCAAGATTGGGGGATTCTGGGCAGTATATACAATAAGATTGGAAGCATATAATGCTGTCCCGCCCCCTAAAGTACTGTTACTGTTGCTTTATCTATTTACCAGAAAATAAAAATAAATGTTCTTTTTTTAAAAAAATCCTCCCTTCCTCTTGCCACTCCCTTCTAAGTGAGCATTTATTGCACTGATGCTATTGTTAAAATCTTTTTTCTTTCATTATGTATTTTGTTAAAGTAGATAAAATGTTGAACTGAGCTTGCAAAAACTAACATGGATGACTTGGGAAAGTATTACAATCTACCCTATTTCTATATTACTACTAGTTGTAATTTTATGGTAGGGATAAAATGAAGGGAGACAATTTTATATTCAGCCTTGAACTTCCAAGGAAAAAGTTGTCAAATGCAATAAGTAACTACATATATTATTACTGTTAGAAAGGCAGCTTGATGTACTGTGTGGTTACAGGTACTAAGCTAAACACTATGAGACAAAGCCATAAGAAGAAGTTGTCAAGAAAACTGCAGGGACTTAGCCATGGTTACCTCAAGTCAAGATTGAATCAAAGACATAACATACATATATATACACATACATACATACATACATCTAATAATAATAAATCAATAAAATGATGGAAGACCTCGCTCAAACTACCATTTAATATGTAGTAAAAGTGTGAAAAATAAATGCAAAAAAATAAATATATCTCCTGCTTAGCTGATTGTAGCTTTGTTTGATAACTACAGCCATCAAACAAAACTACAGCGAGGTTTTCTTGGAGAGATTTCAAATTAAAACATCACAGTTCTTTGGGGAATCTAGTCCTAACAGTCCTCCTAGAAAAAAAAATACCTTTTCATCTAAACGATACCAATATTTTATTGGAATTGTACCATTCGTAAACAATTCTAATGTGTTTCTTCAAAAGATATAAATAATACAATTTAGATATAAATAATACGGAATGTAAGCAGTGATAGCAATTCAAGCAACTAAAATATCTGAAGGTGAAGTTAGAGAGCAAGAGAAAGATTATTTGAGAATAAGAAATTGGCAAAAAAAGATTTCTGTATTACCAGAAGGACTGTACAGGTTGACCGACAAACAAAAAACAAAAAATCCAGACGAAAACTATTCTACAACTATAATTAAGGAAGGACTCCTGCAGAATTATATGAAATTACAACTACCGATAGCAGTTATGTAGAAATAGGGTACACTGTAAATTACTATCCCAAGTAATCCACCTTAGTTTTTCTATAAGCATAAAATATATGAAATCATTTCATATGCATGAAATATATGAAAATTAAGAATGTCTCAAATTGATAAAAGAACTTCAAGGATAGATATGGTGTATATAAGAAGTAGCATGCTAGATCAGACCAGATCAGTCCTAACTAGTTTATAATCTGATTCAGGGGTGGGTTCTGGCTGCGCAGCATGCGCAGTGCAACAAAAATTACATGCGCAGAAGGCAAAAACAAGATGGCCTACATCACTGTAGGTGCCTACAGCACTGCCGAGAGAACTGGTTCAGGGGCATGGTAGGCCTGGGTCGCTGCCTGTTCCAGTGACCCAGGCCGCCAAGTTACTACCAGTTTGGCCGAACCAGTCCGAACCAGTAGGAACCCACCTCTGATCTGCTTCTTTGGTGAAACTCAAATACAATATGTGACCTCAATAACACCCACCCTTGGCAACACATGAGCTCAACAACATCCTGTACTCATCCAGAAATGTTGATACTAGCATAATGACCAATAGCATTTAGTCTTATAGACTGCTTCACAGTGCTTTACTCTAAGTGGTTTACAGAGTCAGCCTATTGCCTCCAACAATATGGGTCCTCATTTTACTGACCTTGGAAGGCTTGAAGGCTTGAACCTGTCAGGATCAAACTGCTGACAGTTGGCAGAATTAACCTGCAATACTGCATTCTAACCTCTGCATCACTATGGCTCTGATAAAAGACATGATCTCTAATACTGGGAAGATATATAGCTGTTATGGATAATTGCTTTCAAACATTAAAAAAGAGAAAGAAGAGTTATTTTGCCCATGGGTGATAAAAATATAATAAATATACAAAATATAAAGCCACAACAACAACAACATTGCAAGCCACTGTATGTAAAAAGGAAGCAAACTGCATACTCACTAGTACTAATGATGCTATCTAATTTGGGTAATGAAATGTCTGCAAGCAAATAACAATCTCCAAAACAACAAGGACTCCACACAAATATAAGAAACAGATGGGCAAATATGTGGGGCAATATATGAAACATTTGCACCAACCTAGAACTAAGGAGTTAGAACAATGCCTAAAGGATGGTTGTGCTATAAATACTCATTCTTAAGACAAGAATCTAGAGAAAGATGCTGAAAGTAGTAAAGAGATAGAAATAAATAAGATTGGATATAATATAGTAATAGTTATTTCTCTGTGATCAGCGTGGAACTTTAACAAATGAGACTAGGGTAAATATTGCCAGTTTAACTATATCATTAAATTCAACTGATATTTTCATTTGAGAAATAGTGATTTATGTTGAGAAATAGTGGCATCTGCTGGTGGGAACTAGTATGGCATTGTAGCTAAGAACTGGTGGTATTGTATGCAATATTTATTTATGCCTATAACATACCAGAGTTTAATTGAATTGTCTTTTAAATGAATCAAATCAAAAATAATCTGCTAAATGAACAAATGCATTTTCTTTTTCACAATTTCTTAGAGGAGGAAAATGAAAACCATCTTTCTCTTGTTGTTTATTGCTGGAATCCTTGCTGACAATTCTTACTCTCAAATTTCTATCCATCCTAACGAGAATAATTGTGACAGTTACCAGTATGAACCTAACCCAAGAGATGCCTGGACACCAATACAAGTATTAGTTGACAGTAATTCTGACTTTGCCTTCAAGCTCTTCAGGGAGGTCTCCTCCAGTGAGAGCCATCAAGGTGGCAGAAGCAAGAGCAATGCTGTCTTCTCTCCCTTATGCATCTCCTCTGCCTTTGCAATGCTGGCTTTGGGTGCAAAGGATAACACTTTAGATCAGATTTTGAAAGGACTTGATTTTAGGCCATCAGAGATCCCGGAGAGGATGATACATGAAGGCTTCCGTGAACTCACATGCATGCTAAATAATGGAGGAGTTGGACACCAGATGGAAATCGGGAAATGTCTCTTTGTGCAAAACCAGCTATATCCTGAAGAGCAGTTCTTAAGTGGCCTCAAAAACCTATATGGAGGAGACATCTTTTGGGAAAACTTCAAGAACACTGCAGCAACTGAGCAGCACATCAACAGCTACATCAAAAGGAAAACCCGTGGGAAGATTTCTAAGCTTGTCGATGAGGTCAATCCCATCACTGAAGTTCTGCTAGTTAGCTATATTTATATGAAAGGTAAAACAAATTAACAGGCTTTTGGACTTTTTTTCCAGACCTCAGTTTCCTGTCACATATTATATTATGGCCTGGGCAGGCATTCATTGGAATTATGAAACTAGAGGCGGGGGGGGGGTGAGGTTCTCCCTCCAAAATCCCTAACACCACACTGGCAGTTCTTTGCTAGATAGCATCAAAGAAGAAAGGATAATAATTGTATTCAAGCTGAAGTTCATTCTGTATGCAGTTCTGCTTTTTCTTAATCTTCTGCCTTTTTTTCCTTTTTGTTTACCAATCCTTCCTCCTACCCACACAAACCTTTATTCTGCCAACTGATTCTGCTCAGCAGAGGTCCTACTCTGACATTACCATGGTTTGGGTGAAACAGGAGTTAGTACCACTGATATCTATCTTTAGAAACTATAAATTCAAGCTATTTAGTTACTAAAGTTATATTCCTCTGGCAGTCAGGTTCCAAAGCAATATCTGGCTTCAGAATCAGAATTGAGCTGGAAGGGATCTTAGAGGTCTTCCAGTCCAACCCCTGCTCAAAGCAGGAGACCCTATACCACTTGAGACAAGTGGCTGTGCAGTCTTTTCTTAAAAACCTCCAGTGATGACGCACCCACAACTTCTGAAGGCAAAGCTGTTCCACTGGTTAATTGTCCTCACTGTTAGCAAGTTTCTCCTTAATTCCAGGTTGCTTCTCTCCTTGATTAGTTTCTTGTCTTGCCTTCTGGTGTTTTGGAAAATAAATTGACCCTCCCCCACCCTCAAGTATTGGAATACTGCTATCATGTCCTTCTTTTCTTCACTTCTTTCTCTTCTGTTTTGCTGGCTCTGTGTATTGCCCCATCTACTATCCAGACTTTTTTGCATTTCTTATTGACATTTGTTACGTCTGGGGTGCTGTATGGCAGGTGTTTGTCTGTCAGAGTTCTAAAGTGACCCAGTTCTTGTTTGTAGGCAAGTGATATTTCTTGCAGATATTCCAAAGTCTTTACTACTTTGTCATGCTATTGTTTGTAGTCAGTCTGTGTGATTCTCTTGCAGTAGCTAAGCAGGTGGCTATTATTTATTCAGTTTCTTTGCAGAGGCGACAATTGCAGTCTGCTGCTTCCTTCTTAATTCTGACTGTACATGTGTTTATTTTTATGGGCTTAGTCTTGTGTAGCCAGAATTAGCCCCTCTGTCTGTTTCTTCAACTGTTTGGCTCTTAGCCATTGTCAGATCTTGCTGTTATCTGCTTACCTGCCAGCTTTTATGTGTACTGGCCATGGATTATTTTGTCTTGCTATATTTAATAATTTATTCTTTTTTATATTCTGTCTTTATTATTTGTACAAATAATCCAAGGTGGGGAATGTATCCAATACACCAGAGGTGGATTGCTAACTTTTTTACTACCGGTTCGGGCGTTCTCCCAGGGTGGGAGCTTTGGGTGGGCGGAGTCTGCCACCACTGTTACTACCGGTTCACACAATCCGGGCCGAACCGGCAGCAACCCACCTCTGCAATACACCTTCCTCTTCCTATTTTCCACACAAAAAGAACTCTGTGAGGTGAATTGGGTTGAGAGAGAGTGATTGGCCGAAGCTGTCTTTCACAGCTAAAATGGAACTAGAACTCACAGTCTCTGACTTTCTAGCCTGATGCTTTAGTCATTACATTAAATTGTTTTTTTTTTATTCTTCGTTCGATTTTTCTTGCAAACCAGTTTGGCCTCCCCAGTATTTATTAAGCCTTCATGGTGTACTAGTTTCTCCCTGCAGCTCTACAAGGGTTGAATAAGCAACCAAGGGACACAGAACCTCCCCAGTCAGTAAACACCAAATTAAGATTTCCTCCCTCTCTTCCATAATTTCTCACACCGATTTCTCTTAACTCCGCAATTGTATGGCCCACAGTTCAAAATTACTTACTAATATATCTCTTCTTTTTTAAGCTAAATGGAAGAAGCCTTTTAATCCAAAGTACACAGAGGAGCACAACTTCTATGTGAATACTCACACGGTTGTGAAAGTGCCAATGATGTTCCAAATGGGCATGTTTGAAATTGGACGTGATGAAGAGAACTTTTGTACAATTTTGAAAATGCCCTATGAAGGTCACACTGCTGCATATTTTATCCTGCCTGACAAAGGGCAGCTTGAGAGGGTGGCCAGCAGTTTATCACATGGAGTTTTACAGAAATGGAAAAGTATCCTTTCAAAAAGGTAAGTAAAATAGATTAAGCACAACAATGGTGGGATGTGCTTCTAAAAGCAAGACTATCTTTATATACAATCTGTGTCCAGAGGTGGGTTGCTACCTGTTCGGCCTGGATCGGCCAAACCGGTAGTAGCAGCGATGGGAGGCTCCGCCCACCCACCCAGATGCTTCTGCGCTTGCCCAGAAGTGTCATGCGCAAGTGAGCACACCCAAACCGGTACAAAAAAAATAGCAACCCACCTCTGTCTGTGTCCCTCCACACTATTTTCTCACTAATGACAGATCCTGAAAGTCATTCAGCAACATCTGAAGGGACACAAATTTCCTACTTACACAGTGAAAGAAAGATCTCCCACTGTCTCTGGGAGGACGTGGGGGAGGGAAGTCAAAGTAAACACAGAGTCACACCACATGAAACAAAAACAAAACAGTGATTGGCATAACCCAACAGAAGACTAATTATCAACCAGTTGCTTCTTATGAACAAGGCTTCAAACTAAAACTCATAATACTGAATTCAGCACTTATAATTCATGCAACTGCTGAAACTAGAATAATTGGGGCACCTATTCTTTTGGGCTGGTGATTGCATTTGAAAAGTTCTGAAAATGTTTCGAGCATGTTGTCAAAATGGCGGCCACTGAAAGTTTTTCCCATTCTTAACACGTTTGTAAATTGTCCATAGCTTGACTTAAAACATTTATGTTTTCTACAAATAAACTTGTCCAAAAATCTGACAGAGCTAAAGGTATCCAAAGTGTGTTGATATGTCAGAATGACTTTGGCAGATGGCAGGAAGACCCACAGCCTATGGATGCATTTCCATTCGATAAGCTTGTGGCAAAGCTATTTATAAATGTACTAGGAAGCCCGAAAAGCTTTCTGTTCACCATATTATCAAATTTGAATTTCACAGAAGGTCCCATGAAGGTAGCATTTTAGTAAGCCTGTGAAGATAACATCTCAGCAAAATTGCAGCCAGCAGCTCTTCTTCAGTAACAGTGATGATGATAGCATAATATGATAAGTAGCTACACTGAATACTAATTTGAGCTGGGAGATGCGCACAATAGGCATTAATTCCAACAGGAAAGCAGCTACCTATAAATAAAGGATGAACTTGTCAACTTGCAGGATTCTTAAGTAAGGCAGGAACAAATCAAATGGATTTTCTGAAATGTCACAGAAATTGAGCTTTCAGTTATTTGTGCCAATATTGTTCACAGATATTGTTCAGTTGATATGATCATAGGGAGAGAAAATCATGATATGAAAATTTTCGCAAATAGGCCAGGACAAAGATTTTAGCTTAGTAGTTAAAAGATCTAGGCTATCTAACTGTAGCCTAATCTTGTGAATGTCCATTCCACCACTTTTTCATCAGACAAGATGGGTTTGCACAGCATTCTTAATGTAATTCAGAAATCTTTCTTCGACAGCTCTATAAATGTCTATATACCAAAATGCCTTGTAAGTGGAGAGATTAAGCTGAAGAATATAATGAACTCTCTGGGTGTGGCTGATGTATTCACTGACAAAGCAGATCTGTCCGGAGTCACAGGACAGCCCCATCACAGGCTCTCAGAGGTAAGATACAAGTTCTCCCTTTGCCTGTAAGAGGCATTAGATAGATATACCTCAGTGGTGGAATTAAATTTTTTTTACTACTGGTTCTGTGGGTGTGGCTTGGAGGGCGTGGCATGGTTTGATGGGTGCAGCTTGGTGGGCATGGCTTGGTGGGTGTGGCAGGGGAAGGATACTGTAAAATCTCCATTCCCTCCCCTCTCCAGGGGAAGGTTACTGCAAAATCCCCATTTCCTCCTAATCAGACTCAGGAGGCAGAGAATAGATGGGGCGGGGCCAGCCAGAAGTGCTATTTACTGGTTCTCCAAACTATGCAAAATTTCTGGTATCAGTTCTCCAGAACTGGTCAGAACCTGCTGAATACCATCTCTGATATACCTGATATACCTGTGTATACCTGCATTGCTATTTTATATCAATTGAAACATGATAACTGCTCAAAATCATCTTAGGAATTATACTTTAGTAAAGGTGACAGTATTTCCTGTTAAGAACAACTACCTGTGTTTGTTTATTTGACTACTGTAAGTCTGGAAAGAAATCTTCGTGGTATGCAAGTATTTTATTATAATGTATTTCAAAATGCATAAGTGTAGCATTTTGGTATTTTATGTTTAAAACTGCACCTTTAATGCACTTTTTAAAAGCATACATCACTTTTGAGTATAGAAAAATGATGGATAAATATATTCAGGAAATATATACTTACCAAGGGACGATTATAGTTTGGATATGTACCTACTTTCTGCTTTACTTTTCCTATGAAGTCCTGTTTCTTCTAAATATCTTCTCTGAAAGACTGAAGACAATTCGATATAAGTGGGATCATCTCTTTGGTTATGAAATAAAACAAGAATTGGGTGAATGGGGAGATGGTGTTTCTGCAACTCAAAAAGGGTGGGTTTTTTTTAGACCTTCCCCATTCATTCATTTGTATTCTTTAAAATCGCTTTAGAATTCTGGAAATAACAATCTAAAATAGATTTATATTCGTCTAAAAACAAAATGATATGATCTTTCTCTTCCTATATTTTTTCTCTAGGCCATTCATAAAGCTGTGATAATGATTGATGAGAAAGGAACAGAAGCTTCAGCTGCCACTTCCATGGACATAGTGCCCCTGTCTGCACCTATTGTAATAAAATATAACAGCCCCTTCATATTAATAATTCAAGAACAAAAGACTCAAAGTATAATATTCATAGCAACAATTATTAATCCTGCTGAGAAATAGGTCAGAATGCACCTGGCTATTAATGGCACATATTAAAAAGCAATATCAATAGCACTTAGATTTATATACCACTTCACAGTGCTTTCTCCTCGTGGCTTCTTCTAAAATCACATTTGTTTTCTTCAGAAATCAAACAGGCTTTAAAAGCTTCCATATGTAATTCCTGTTCAGGTTTGCATTAAAAAATGGCTGAAACAATGTCCCGTGTTTTATCAAGACTATTTAACACCAACAACACTTTCTGAGATTCAGGAATCTTCATTCCATGCTGTTCTAATTCAATAAACAGAGTCTGTACGTGCAGCAAATGTTTCTCCACACTGTCTGCTGGTAGCAGCCAGGCCTTTTACAATTATCTTGATAATTATACAACATTGCATGCTGACACACTCACCTGCACACTTCTCAATATTAGCCAAACCTCCTTTGCAGTTTTTAAATCAGCTACATTCAAGAATTGTTCTTCTTCCAAACTTAAAATGAGGTAGGCCAGTGCCTTATAATGCTGCCATTGATCTGCAGCTGCTAATGGCCCCTGGGGTGGATTAATAGCAATATCCCAGAGCTCCTTAGCCTTCAGGAAGAATTCCATTTTTGCAATCCAAATAATATAGTTCTTCTGTCCCGATCGAGGCAGAGAGCTCTCCTTGAAATCAACAACCATCCTGCAAGCCTTCTCAGCCTTGTTCTCTTTTTCTTATAACATAGGCTGCCCCTCAGCTTGATTACAGTTCAGTCTTACTGTGTGCTTGGACTGGCTGGGTGTGTTCTGGGCCCATTAACCTGTCAGAGTTTGTAGTGATCCAGCCAGCACACAAGCAAATAATTCAGCAGGATTCATTATATAGAAGAAACTTCTTTATATAAAAATATATAAAATATATAAAACATGATGCATGTATTCAATACCCATGCAGCTCTTGCAACTTGGTAGCAATAGCAATAGCAATAGCAGTAGACTTATATACCGCTTCATAGGCCTTTCAGGCCTCTCTAAGCGGTTTACAGAGAGTCAGCATATTGCCCCCAACAATCTGGGTCCTCATTTTACCCACCTCGGAAGGATGGAAGGCTGAGTCAACCCTGAGCCGGTGAGATTTGAACCGCTGACCTGCTGATCTAGCAGTAGCCTGCAGTGCTGCATTTAACCACTGCGCCACCTTGGCTCTTCTCTCTGGTAGAGAGAAGAAGAAGTAGTAAGTAGACTCAAGCAAAGACAAACGAACTCTCACAGGACAGTTAAGCTAAGCCATGCCCAGACTCCAGGCTCCATTCAGTGTCTAAAAGGTTTGCTATCACTGCTCTACATCAACATTGTGACAGGCCACAGGTTGAGAGCCACTGATATAAATATTTCCATATTTCATTTTCCCAATATGGATCAAGTTTTATAAATATTTTTAGCTGAGAATACCAGATGGTGCTAGTCTATATTTATTGCTTTTTTCCATGCTACAATAGAGTTACTTTTGAGGAATAGTTCAGGGACCACTCTTTCAAATATCCCATAATCTCTTCCCAACAAATTGATCTCAAGGTATTATGTTTTTTTTTAATCTTTCACTACAAAAATCTCTCCCAAATCTACTCCTGCACTATTGCTGATCTTCAAAATAGCCAGCATTTATTTTGATTTAATGGAATAACACAGAGATGAGTTTCTGCCAGTTCAGTCCGGACTGTGTTGCGAAAAAAGGGTAAAAGTTTGGCTTCTTATATCTCTGGAAGGAAAGGTATGAGAAACATGAAAGTTTGTGCATAATACCTTAGCAGCACAAGGTTTTTGAATATAAAATTTCATTCTCCTACTGCTTTCTAATAGTTCACAAATTGAGTGCAAAGTTGACAGTTTTTGCAAAACCGCCAAAAATAGAGTATTTTTAGCCATTTTTTATTTTCTTTTAAAAAAGACCTTCTGGAAATTTGGTTAAATCATTCTCATTGGAAAGAACATGTTTCAAACCCTGTGATGTAGATGTGGATGTAACAGAAGGAAGCAACAAAAATAGTTTTTTTTAAGGAGCCAACATTTCAACGTTACATCGTGCGGACTTGACAGTCTGAGTCTGCTGATGACACTTTTGCCCCTGGACAGTCCGGCAGGACCTAAACCATCCCGAAGAGATGGTGACTGGGAAGACAAGACCTTGCTGGTCGCAAGGACACTGCAAAGTCCCTGATCGATCCAAGGGAAGCGCTTTCTGTTGGATAGTTAAAGTTAGTCCTCGCTGTTACGAATGAGAGCTCGGCAGCAGCCAGGCGCGTCTTAGCCAATCAGACGCGCCTGTCAGTTGCCGGGCTGTCAGGCGCGCGAGTCTGCGGAACTATAAAAGGCAGACTCGTTCAAACTGTCAGTTGTTCAGCACCAGAGCAGACGAACTCTCCAGTCCAGATGGAGCTGCTTCGCTGCCTCTCTCTACACAGATCATCCTTCTGTTGCTACATTGTTAAACCAGCACCCTGCCTGGTTGTTTCCTGTTACTGTTACAAGTTGTGTTAAAATAAATTGGTTACAGAGTTACCGGACACGAGCCTCTGTCTCATTCCTGAAGATATAATACTGGCGACGAGGACTGGGGACCTGTAACCAGAATAAAAAGAAATCAACTGCCACTTCTAGTCACATCGTCTACACTCCAACCAACTGCCATGGCCGGAATGCCAACGTTTGCCCCTTTTGGGGTTGGAGGTGAAACCTGGGAGGCATTTCTTGAACGGTTTGAATGCTTTTTAATCGCTAACAACCGTCAGGGTCATTCTCAAGCGAGGAAATGTGGATTCTTCCTTACGGCTTGCGGTCCGGAAATGTTTGCCACCGCAAGGTCTTTTGCCGCCCCAAGAGCGGTGTACGACCTCACCTGGCAAGAACTAACAGACGGACTGCAGGCATACTACGCACCTACTCCCTCTCAAATAGCCAGACGCTTCACTTACCGCAGGCGAGTCCAAAAGCCTGCAGAAACGGTCAATCAATTTTTGCAAGCCTTGAGAGTTGCTGCAGCACAGTGTGAGTTCCCAGATCTGGAGGCAAATCTCGCAGAGCAATTCGTCTGTGGCCTAAAGGATATTTTTCTCAGGCGTAGACTTTTGGGCAAGCCTAAGGTCACATTAGCCTATGCCATAGACGAGGCTCGCCCTGCGGAGTTGGCAGATTCATCGTCCAACGAAATAGAACGCTACCTCGCGCAGATGACAGTTGCTGGAGGGTTACCTGCCACTCAAGCCTCAACCATTCCAACGCCTCCTCCGCTCCAGCAGCCAACTTACATTACAAATCTAATTGATGAGCTAGCCCCCCTGCCTGACTATCTACAACAACTTCAGGTAGATAGACTCGGGGCACAACCCCGCTGTCAGCAGCCTCGACAGAATCAAGCCATCAGCCGTTTCCCTTCAAACTCCTCTGCTTGCATTGGCTGTGGCGGAGCGCACACCCGGGCTAATTGCCCCTTCAAGGCAGCGGTTTGCCGCCGCTGCGGAAAGAAAGGACATTTAGCCCATGTCTGCAAAGCCTCACTTCCTACTCCTTCTGCAGCAATCGAGCCACCTCCTCCATATGGTCCTCCTCCACCTCCGCCGAAGAGCTCGCAGCAGCGGAAACCTGCTCAGCGTCAAGACGAATGCTTTAACATCAATCAAGCATCTTCGTCCCTGCATGACACCTCCATCAACTCATCCTCACAGGGTACGGACAAAGTCAATATTAAAATACTGATTGAAGGGAAGCCGTGTCAGATGGAAGTGGACTCCGGCTCATCAAAATCCCTTCTTTCATGGGACACTTTTTCTATGTTGTGCCCCCACGTGAAACGTTGTCACTTGTCAACCCTTAACGCAATTTTAACAGACTATCAAGGCTCCCATATCTCTATCCTTGGTTCATATGCCTTGAGGGTTTCTTATGGCAAGTTTTGCGCTGTTTTACCTGCTTTAATTGTTCAGAAACCCTTACCAGCAATTCTGGGGTTAGAATGGTTTTCTCCCTTGGGTATCTCCCTTCAGGGGATTCATTCTACTGCGGACACGCCCCCAGACATAGCAGCAGTCTTGTCAGACTACACTGATATTTTTGATGGCCAGCTAGGCCATTACAAAGGAAGCCCCATATCCCTTAGCTTGGACCCCCAGGTTGCACCAATCAGACTGAAGGCCCGCAGGGTGCCCTTTGCATTAAGGCCAAAGGTTGAAGCTGAGCTCGATAAGCTCGTGGTGCAGGGCATACTGGAGCCCGTCGACCACTCACCTTGGGAGACCCCCATTGTGATTGCGGTGAAGGCCGACGGCTCCATTAGGATCTGCGCCGACTATAAGTCGACCATCAACCTTGGCCTTCAGGCAAACCCCTATCCAGTCCCTGTTGTACAGCACCTGCTCCACTCCTTGGGGCAGGGCCGTATTTTCGCTAAACTGGATATGGCGCAGGCCTACCAGCAACTCCCTGTGGATGACGATGCGGCGGCTGCCCAAACCATCGTCACCCACCGGGGGGCTTTCCGTTGTCGCCGCCTTCAATTCAGCGTTTCCGTTGCCCCGGGGATTTTCCAGAGCCTCATGGAACGTCTGCTCCATGGGCTCCCTGGAGTGGTACCTTACTTTGATGACGTCCTGATCGCTGCTGACAGCCGCTCAGACCTCATCAAAGTGTTGAGGAAAGTCCTCGACCGTTTCAGGGGCGTGGGTCTTAAATTTAAATGCAGCAAATGTTTCTTTGCTGTGCCCCAAGTGGATTTCCTGGGCTTCACAATTGATGCCCAGGGAATTCATCCTACCCCTTCTAAATTGGCAGCTATCAGGAACGCTCCCACTCCTACTACAAAGGCACAGCTCCAATCGTTCCTGGGGCTTCTAAATTTCTACGTGCCTTTCATCCCTCACAAGGCATCACTAGCCGAGCTGCTACATCGGTTGCTCGACCGATCCGCGCCTTGGCAATGGGGCAGCCGCGAAGCGCATGCGTTCGCGGCTGTCAAATCCCTGCTGACGTCAGAGGCAGTCTTAGTGCAATATAGCAACAAGATGCCCCTGACTCTAGCATGTGATGCCTCCCCTGTCGGTTTGGGGGCTGTTCTGAGTCACGTCCTGCCCAACGGCTCAGAAGCCCCCATAGCTTTTTATTCCAGAACACTGTCCTCGGCTGAGAGGAACTACAGCCAGATTGACAAGGAGGCTCTGGCTGCAGTGTCTGGAATCAAAAAGTTTCACGACTACCTATACGGGCGGCACTTCACCCTATTCACAGACCATAAGCCACTCCTTGGGCTACTGGCTGGTGATAGACCGACCCCTCCTATCCTGTCCCCAAGGATGACCCGCTAGACGGAGTTCTTAGTGGCGTATTCTTACGCCCTGTGCTACCGTCCGGGCAAGCAAATAGGGCATGCAGATGCCCTTAGTCGCTGCCCTCTTCCGGACACGGAAGATCAAGCGGTTCCTTGCCGTTCTGTTCTGGCAATTGCTCAGTTAGAATTGCCATTGACTTCTACCGATGTGGCCGCCTACTCTCGGTCTGACCCCACACTGTCACAGCTATTGAACTGGGTCCTGAGAGGCTGGCCTGCGGGTGAGTTACCACCTCAGTTCAAGCACTTCAAGAACAGACAGTGGGAGCTTTCTATACATTCAGGCTGCCTACTGTGGGGCGACCGTGTGGTCATCCCAACGGTCCTCCGACAGCAGATTCTGCAACGCCTCCATGAAAGTCACCCCGGAGTAAGCAGAATGAAGGCCCTTGTTCGCAGTTTCATTTGGTGGCCAGGTTTAGATGCAGAGATCGAAGCCTGGGTCGCCAAATGCGAAACCTGCCAGCAGTCCCGACCATCTCCTCCTTCCTCTCCCTCCCGGGAATGGGAGATGCCTCGGGGTCCCTGGTCTAGAATACATATAGATTTCGCTGGCCCCTTTCACGGCCAGACTTTCCTTATAGTTGTGGACGCGTACTCTCGATGGGTGGAAGTATTGCTCATGCACTCCACCACATCTGACAGTACTGTGCGAGCCTTGCGACGATTGTTCGCAACCCACGGGTTGCCGGACACAGTAGTGTCCGACAACGGCCCGCAATTCACGTCCACAATGTTCCAAACATACCTGGCCGAGCAAGGGGTCCGCCACGCGCTGGTTGCCCCTTACCACCCGGCCAGCAATGGCCGAGCGGAAAGGGCGGTCAGATCTGCCAAGGAGGCTTTGGGCCGTCTAAACCGTGGAGACTGGCAGGCAAGGGTGGATGCTTACTTATTGGCACAGCACTCCACACCTTGCCCCCTGACACAGAAAAGCCCCGCGGAGATGTTGATGGGCAGGCGCCTGCGGACCACCCTGGATAGATTGCATCCCGTCTATTCAGGAATTCAGTCTGGCAACCTGGGGCCTCCAACCCCCTCCCGCACTTTTAAACCTGGGGACCTGGTTTGGGCTAGAAACTATGGAGGAGAGACGAGATGGGTGCCCGCAATTATAACCGAAATAACAGGGCCCGTTTCCTACAGGATTCGAGTTTCAGATGGATCAACCTGGAGAAGACACCTGGATCAATTGAGACAACGACGGTCATCAGAAAATAATTCTCAAGCCGACACGCAAGGTCCTGGCTTAACCATTTCTCAGCCAGACCTGAATCCGCAACCGCAGTTAAATAACCACAACTCTCCAGCCTTCTCCAATCCAGGCCAGCCTAGCTCAGTATCACAGCCCAGCGTTGCTTCTCAATCCGGAGTCGAAAACCCCAACCCACTTCGTTTAGGCCAACATAGACCTAGCCTTCCCCTTCCAGAGGCCGCCTACCGGCCTAGTCACAAGCCGACAACATCCTCGGCCGCGCCCCCTTCGCCCAGCTTACCATTCAGTGGGAGTCATCCATTCAGGGTTCCTCTGCCATCAGACGTCACCTGGAGCTTCACTCCCCGAGGGGAGGAGCTCAGACAGGGACATCACTGCGATGATCCGCCTGCAATGCAATTGCGGCATTCGGGGCGTGTCCACCGTTCTCCTGTGTACTTACAAGACTACACGTGCGCAAACATCACGCATGCGCACAGCTGGGGGGGAAGAAGTGTTGTATAGTTAAAGTTAGTCCTCGCTGTTACGAATGAGAGCTCGGCAGCAGCCAGGCGCGTCTTAGCCAATCAGACGCGCCTGTCAGTTGCCGGGCTGTCAGGCGCGCGAGTCTGCGGAACTATAAAAGGCAGACTCGTTCAAACTGTCAGTTGTTCAGCACCAGAGCAGACGAACTCTCCAGTCCAGATGGAGCTGCTTCGCTGCCTCTCTCTACACAGATCATCCTTCTGTTGCTACATTGTTAAACCAGCACCCTGCCTGGTTGTTTCCTGTTACTGTTACAAGTTGTGTTAAAATAAATTGGTTACAGAGTTACCGGACACGAGCCTCTGTCTCATTCCTGAAGATATAATACTTTCAACCGGCGGCAAACAGGAAGCCCCCAGGCTGACATAGTTGGAGACGGCTCCGTAAAGAAAGAGAAGTGAAAGCGTTCCATCTGGTAAGGTTTTTTTTTCTTTTAGAAGATTGCCCTAAGAAACTTTTTTCTTAAGCTAAATTAGTCCCTTAAGTAAGAACAAACTGGTGAATTTAATCCCTATTAGACTGCCTTAGAAAGTTTTTTGCTCTTGCCTGTAATGATGTTCTGTGGATTGAAGTGATTGCAATGTTTCCTGTTTTTCCGCTTGAGGTGAATGGACTGATCTTTTTTCCTCTATTTCTTTTTACTACTTTATTTTTTTTGTCTTAAACTAAAACTTTTTTAGATGATGGGGTTGGAGCACCAGAAATTAAAGAAGCGAATGAAAATACAGAAAACAAAGATAAGACATTAGATGAACTTATTAATGGAGTAAATGTGAGTGAAGGCAGAAAGAAGGGAAGCTGGAAAAGTGACTTTGATAATCTGGTGCTTCATCCCAAACTCCAAGATGCAGGAGAAAAAGAAAGAGCAAAAAAGATGGAGTTAATAAGATAATTCTATCCAGAAATAAGCTTGACAACCAAAGTTAAGCTTACATTAATAACAATTCAAGGGCAACGAAATTACATGAGAGATCTTTTAAGCTACAAAGTGTGCAGCCTTAAATCCTGAAAAGGTCCTGAAAAGAGAATTGACACAACAGCTGGCGAGAGAGAAAAGACCATTTTGTTACTGGAAAGACACTGCTAGTGGAGGGGGGGGGAAACCTAGCTAATTATTAATGATTAATAAGTAGAGATTTTAGTACTTTGTAGACTGTTCCAGATTATCATTGAACATTTATTCGTTAACATATAATTTACTATGATACCAATAGTGAAATGATAACCTTAATTAGGATAAACAACCAGGCCATAAATTGTAATTTGGGATCTGGCAAAAAAATGTACAAATCTTATACATTTTTGTTTAGATCTTGTTATGAAGATATAAATAATTTGAGTCAGAAGAGAGGAGATGTGATATAAATAAGGAAATGCTAATGTAAACTTTTGGTGATTATTAAGTAGAAATGTTAACATCTCTTAGATTATTTTAGATTTTTAATGTTTATTTTGTTAACATGTAATTAACTAATTTGGAACTAAGGGAAAAGGCCTATAAATCTTATTAATAAATCTTTGTTTAAAGATGGTTATAAAGGTATAATCTTGTGTGGGCCTGTGGAGAGGAGAGGTGAGATAAACAGTAAATAATCTTTAGTCAACTACAATAATAACAAAGAAATGTTAATGGGTAATATTTAATGATACATATAAGTGTGTTATGGTGGGGGGGATGCTTAGATATTTCACTTAACTGAATTTGTTTCAGAATATGTCATAAAAGTGTAATGTTATTGGAGATTTATTGAAACTGCAAATGAATGCCAGTAGGTGGTTGTGTTTTTAAATACAAATGATTCTAGACAAAAACATGTTTAAATAATGGCAATCTAAATGAGAATTGTGGTACAGGGATAGTAAAATACATTCATTTTCTTTTTTGATTTAAAATGTACAATTCAATTTGAATGAAGTATATGTAAGGATTGTGGACGAAATGCACGAAATGTATTTGTAACCAATCGACATGCTTTCTACATGATGTAACGAAAGATGATCCTTTTTTGTGTTTTTGTTTAATTAAAACAATAAAAAAAATTTAAAAATAGATTTTTTTTGCTCTTTGACTTTGATAAAGCAAGTAAATATATTTTGATTGTTAGGATTAGTGAAGTGAATTAAAGCAGCATCTTATCAGCTCACTTCAGTAGTATTATGACTAGATATAATCACTGCATATTATGGAACAAAGAATTCAGAAGATAAAAGGAATAACATGTCACAAATTGCAAACAGCAGAATTGATCTTTATAAACAGAATTTGAAGTGTAGAGCCCTTCAGAAGGGAACAAGTCTAGTTTTGGAGAGCTTGCTTGCTGATAGACAGATGGACAGAGTCCTGGATCCCTTTATAAAATTATTTTCCAATATTTCATTGGTTTAGAAGGAATAAAATTAAACAACATTGAATGAATAGTTTGAGATTACCGAGACTGGGAACTCTTCCCATTTACTTAATTCCTAGCCCCTTATTGGTTGGTGATAATATTTTGCAAAGGTCAGCTAAGCTGTAAATAGATTGCAACACATTTTGCATTTAGACTCCCTTTGCTAATCCCTATTTACTCTGTTTAATGATTAATAATGAATACTAACTTCCAGAGTTGTATATAAATTTCAAAGATGTTTGTAATTCAGCAGAGTACCATAACATACTTTCGGAGAATTGTAAGTACCATATGCAATTTTCCTGTGTTTTAGTTTATTAATGCTTCCTGCAAAATGTCTGCTTCCTGCTGTGGATTAAAAATCCTAGGTGACAACTAATTAACCTTCCTGCCAGGCTAATGATTTCTGTTTACAGGATGGAGAACAAATTTACCCCCTCTCCTTCCTGCAGCCGCATAAATGCCCTTAAAATATAATTCAGAAGGTTGCCTGTATCCTGTATAGCACTTAGGAATAGGTTATCAAGTCTCAAGAAAAGAAAACAGAGATCATCACATTGCATGAGTGGAAATGCATGTAAGCAACGTTAATCAGAAGAAGATATATTTTCTCATGAGATTCAGAATACAGATAAAATTCAATTGTATTATCTTGGAAAAGCACAGTTGCCTGACACTCATGTCACCTACTCCCAGCACAACACTTCTTATCCAATAGAAAGCGAGAAATTTCCCCCCAAAAAGTGAGTTTGGGAGAACCTGATGCCAATGCAGCACTATTCAATCTTGAGCCAGAACTATTCAATTTTCTCCTACACAGAAAGATAGGCTATCACTGCAGACTTCCCGCACAAGTGTTTAATGCTGGCTTCTGACAAATCAAAGGAGTTTTTCAGATTGCTTAAATTAATAGAAAGCTCATGGCAGATTTTCTTTCCCCCTCTCTTATAAGAGAAAAAGCAGAATTTCCTAGTAGTTCAGTAGACATTTTCTCCCCGTAGAGATGCCATATGGGGGAAGTGCTGGAACACAATTTGCTAGTAGCCTTAAGAAATGTAGTCATTATTAAAGTTCCTGAAAGATGAGGATTAGAAGCCTCATAAACTACCAGATAAATATAAAATGAGCCTTTAGGATTTCAAACTGTTATAATAACCTAACCATCTGGTCAGGAATATACCTTATTGTTTTAGAGAAAATGATAAAATGTGCAAATTATTTAAAATATTTAGAACAATGTAATTCTTTGTTTTGTTTTGTTTTTTGAAACCATTGCTATTAAAATGCTGAAAGCATCATTGTATACAGTGTGTGTGTGTGTGTGTGTGTGTGTGTGTGTGTGTATGTATT
This sequence comes from Thamnophis elegans, assembly GCF_009769535.1. Taxonomy (NCBI): domain Eukaryota; kingdom Metazoa; phylum Chordata; class Lepidosauria; order Squamata; family Natricidae; genus Thamnophis; species Thamnophis elegans. Next base: position 142,129,958 of record NC_045541.1, on the reverse strand, counting down.
TGCATGTGTGCCTGCACACGCATACAAATTTGGGAAATTAACTTCTAAAATTTCTTCTTATACTACTTTTAGTACAGCTAAATTAATTATGCTATGTACAGTAAATATATAGCTATAGGGCATAATCTACCATTCTTACAGAATTCCTATGCATTTCTTCTTTAGGGACTATTAGCAGATGTACAATGAATTCCATCATTAATTTCTTGTTACTGATTAGTCTTCAAGTCTGTTGCCATCAATTTTCAGAATATCCCAATCCCGACCATGTCCACAAAGATAAAAATCCACACAAACATCATGAACTTCCTTTGGCAGAAGAAGGGCAGAAGTACCCAAACTATCATAAGATAGTTTCCAGTAATTCTGAATTTGCATTCAAATTCTACCAAGAAATTGCTTCAGATGCAGCTGCCAAAAATATTTTCTTCTCTCCCTTCAGCATCTCAACAGCTTTTGCACTCTTGACATTAGGTGCCAAATCAGAAACCAAGAATCAGATTCACAAAACACTTGCTTTTAATATCTCAGAAATTGAAGAGAGAGAGATACATGAAGCATTCCAACAGCTCATCCATGAACTTAGCCATCCAAGCAGTAAAGTCCAGCTGAACATTGGCAATACCCTGTTCATTGACGAATCCTTGAGATTTTTGGCTACATTTTTGGAAGATGCCAAAACCTTTTATGAAGCTGAGGGACTCTCTATTGATTTCAGCGTTCCTAGGCTGGTTAAAAAGCAGATCAATGACTATGTGAGAAACAAAACCCATGGGAAAATACTTCATGCCATTGAACATCTAGAGCCAGCCACTGTGATGGTCCTTGTGAATTACATCTTCTTCAAAGGTAGGTAGAAGAACAGTTATTTATAAATGGATTCACCTTTCTTTTATGTCTTTTCAGTCATTCTGTAAGAGGAGACATGCAATGGTAAGCTACAGGAATGGGGAAGCTTTCTTCTGCTGGACAACATACTATTAGTATGTTGTCAGTCTTGTACTGAGCATTTTATAGAAATGTAGGAATGAAATTCAAGTATCTGGATGGAGAAAAGACTACTGTTTTCCTTTTCCTGAACATTTTTTGATTCATCTAGCTCGATGTGTCTGCCTGTCTATCATTCAGGAGTGTCCAACTGGCAGCCCTTGGGCTGGATGCATTACATGCAGGCCACACCCATCCCAGCTCCGCAAAGGAGAAAAATGTCACAATATGTCATGTGACAGCAGCGGGATGCTGTGAGTTTGTCATCCATGATCTATATCATCTTTAATTTCTCTCTCTCACTCATTCTCTCTCTTCTCTCTCTCATCTCCCACATTTCTGAATCTTCCATCTCCCTTAAAAAGGGAATTCAATAGTTATCAATCTATAATTTTATTTTCTTGTATCATTTTCTTCCCTCACTTCCCTCACTTCCCTCCACCTCCAATTCTAATTTCTTAAAGTTTTCAGAAGCTTGAATATCATTTTCCCATTATTTACTTCCTCTATTTATTTCTGTATTTGAAAATTGTACGTATATGAAGTTTGCATAACACACTTCCAACTCTACATTTACCTATTAGAGATATACATTGTCACTGACTTCTAGATTCTAGCTACCCCGCCCCATCACACCCACTCTACCCTCTCAGCCCCCAGGCACACATGAGCTGATTTTTTATAAATTCACTTGCTTTCTCAAGCTGTAATCACATTGGTTCTTATTAGACAGTTAAAAAAAACGCTTTAAACTTAAAAACCTATGTATCTTTGCATATTAGGTAGGTCTCTGAATGTTTTACAGAAATCCCTTTAGTTTAGTCCCAGTTAGCGGGATGTTAAACCCCAATGTTACAGCATCATATACTGCCTTAGAAAAATAACCTTCTATGTAATTTCAAGTTATGGAATAGGAGATTTTTGGTACAGGTAATTTTCTCTTTCTGACTGCCTCATTTAGAGATCATTCAAAATTACAACAGTTGCGGGGGGGAAGTTTAGCAATCAATGCTCAAATTTACAACTGTGATTCTATGATCACGATTGCCATTTGCATGCTACATAACCAGCTTCCGACAGACAGAGTTAATGGAGATCTAGGAATGAAATTGCAAGTAGCAATCACATGATATCTCACCTAATAGGTGTGGTGATTCACTTAAGAACCAAAGCAGAAGTGTAGCTGTAAATCTGTCATGGACATATGATAATTCACATAGCAACCAAAGCACTTAACAATGCAGTTCCAAGTCCCAATTGCACTTATTAAATGAGGAATTCCTGTAGTGCTAGCAGCTGAAAAATGTCAAGTTTTAGAAATTAGGAAGGGAATGTCAAAATATTTTTTAACAGTTGTGTTAAAGTGAGCGATTTCTTCGACACTAAGTGTTTGTTATGTGTGGTTGTTGGCAGCTATTTTATGTTCATTATAGTTTTGGATTATTGTTTTTTTACTTTGTTTTTAATTATTAGCTGCCCAGAGCCATGCAATTGAGATGTGTGGCCATACAATTGAATAAAGAAATAAATAAGTAATAAGGACTTCTGCTTTATAATATTAAGGGAGGTTTCCAAGGGTTGCTGAAGAAAAAAAGGATATGTTGAAAGATTAGCATACCAACTTTGCTCTGCATGTTGCCTCAGAAATAAATTGTACTCAGTTCAATATATTAATGTGGAGAATATGGATTAACTAGCTGGATACCTGGCTACACTATGAAACTATGTGATT